>NW_020200735.1:95193-96507 GCF_001531365.2 Cynara cardunculus var. scolymus
GTCTAAAACAACAGACAATTATTAGGCTTGACTGACCAATCCGCATTCGTCCACTCTCGGATGGTGTACAAACCCTCTACTCATCTTCCTGCAATAACCATCCTCCATCCCCGGACAGATGAGTAGGGACAGCCCCTCCGGTTGTCTCACCCGGATCCAAAGGTGTCCGACAACCGGTGCCTAACACATAAACAATGTTAGGACCAAAATTGATCCTAATTATTCTAAAAGTATTATCAAGTAATCGGGGCCAAGGATGGAAGATCTGAAGATGTTGTTGTGCTAAAATGACTAAGTCTGGAAAACGACCAGAGCCCCTCTGGACGACCAGAGCCTCTGGTTGTAAAGAGCAGAGCCTCTAGACTCTAAGTCCTTCAGGACCAGAGCCCCTCTGGTTGTACAGAAATGTCCCTCTAGTCTCTAAGTCCTTCAGGACCAGAGCCCCTCTGGTTGTATAGAAATGTCCCTCTGGACTCTAAGTCCTTCAGGACCAGAGCCCCTCTGGTTGTATAGAAATGTCCCTCTGGTCTCTAAGTCCTCTGGTTGGTCTATCCTCTGTTTGGTCTATCCTCTGGTTGGTCTATCCTCTGGTTGGTCTTGGAGGATGCAGCTTATCCTGTTTTTGATAAAGATTATTTCCTTGTTTATAGGATTCAATTATCGTGTAAATATTGTCCATATAAGGAGTGGTACGGGCATAGAATAAAAGTAACCATGAAACAACAATTATGAATACAATATGGGTAACACATGCACCTATAGAGCACATAAAAGGCATATATCCAAGTAAACTCACAATAGAATTCGATTTTTGGATTAAACCGAATGTCAAACCGAGTGGTCGAATCCCATTTCCAAATCAAAGTTGGAAAACCACCTCCAAGACTTCCATACAAGCTCAAACAATCCMTGGAAGATATATTCAAAGTCTCATTAGTGATGCTCAACATGAACTCACTCAAACCTTATTTCGATTAAGGTACTCTACTTTGGATTTCAATATAAATACTCAACTTGCAGAGMTGTTTTACCCTTTTAAAACTCAAAATCACCAATTCAGATTTAAAGACCAGTTGTAGCCCTTTCTCTTACCATTCTAGGGCCTATTTATTCCTAGTTTCGAGTTTTCTATGATTTTCCAAAAACAGGGCTGTAATCATCTTATCAAATGCTCAAAACACCCATTTTCCTCCAAAACATTACCAATACTAGCCCAATAAGTTCCAAATTAATAGTTTCACTTATTTTTACCAAATTCCACAATAAATCAATGATAGACCATGATTAAAACATCAATTTCTACTAATTTCATTG
>NW_020200735.1:102471-129929 GCF_001531365.2 Cynara cardunculus var. scolymus
CTTGGCTCCAGGATTCTGGAACACAAGCTGAGGGACAGTGATGTGGCACTCTCTTCCATTGTGTCCATTACTACCTCTTCCTCTCAGGTGGCAAGGACAAGGGTCAACCCCCCCGCGTCTAACCCAGCCACCACAACCTCTTCTGAATGCCCTTCTCAACCCATTCTTGGTTCTCCTCAGAGAGCCAAGAAAGCCAAAAAGGGGACACCTACGTCTCTAGCTGGAGCCTCTCAACAGGTTTTAGTTATTGAAACAAGCCTTACCCCCGAGGCATTTTTTGTTAACCCTCCCAGCTCTTCAGTGATCTCTCCTATCACTGTCCTATCAGTGGCACCTTCACCCATCACTTCAGTGACCCAAATCACTGAAAGTGTAGATATCAGCACCGCCACCGCTGAGCACCCACGTCTTTTCTCAACCATTTTATCTTCTCCTCCCTCCTTGTTCTTTACATATGTCGATGATGTATCAGCGACTGTCCTTCCTGATACTGAGACACGCACCACAGGACCTGAGGTTGCTTCTCTCGATGTTCCTCAACATACAGATGTCCATCCTCTCGAGGACTTCTCTGCTCTCCCCAGTGACACTCCTTTTGATGTCATTGAAGGCCCCTCAGGTATTCCATCTTCCTACCCCTTCATTTCTTCTAACCTTGAGCCTTTAGCTCATACTTCTTCTTTTACAGGTCCTTCTTTGATGCATCAGCCTGATGCTCATGAAGGTGGAGGAGATGCTGGAGAAAGAGAGAAAGATGATGGAGGAGATGAGGATGYCAATGATGACTATGATATGGCATCTGACTTCAAGCTTCTCCTTCCAGCCATTGATAACGTCCTCTCCAAGGTCAACGAAGTTCACCAAGAGATGTCCTGCCAAGGCGATCTTGATGCGAACTTCCTAGCCCTCCAGGCGGATGTTCATGAAGTTCAGAGTCAGCTCCAAACTCTCCAAGAAGCTGTTCACGCCAACAACGACGCCATTGCTGTTCTTCACAGCAGGGCGCGACTTCTTTTAAATGCCACCATGAGCCTTTCTTACCCCTGAAAAGCACGTTAAAACAAGTGTCAACTACAAGAGTTGGTGAGTTCACAGGTTTTTAAAAAAATAAAAAGTAAGAGTTTAACTCGCAAAATGCTTTAATCCGCATAATGGATAAGTAACCGGTATCTTGTAAAGCACAAGGTAAATTGTATTGTAATGAAATTATAATGTATGGTGGTGTTGTTTAGACTCTATTGCTATGAGACTCTACCTGCCATACCTCGTGTTTCCGCTTTAGCGGGGTGTGACAGATTTGATGCTCAGGCGATTGCTGATCAACAACTTGAACTTTTTCAGCAAATCCTGGATGCTGTCCGTCAACCAACTCAAGTGAGTGCACCCTCCTTCTCTGCTGATGATCATGCTCAGCTCCATGAGACTCGTGAGGCAACGACAACTCTAGCCAATGCTTTGCAAAGGCTGGAGGATTCCATGGTTCTCCAACGATAGCGCTTGGACGAACTCTCTGACCAAATCTCTCTAGTTTTAGCCAGAGAGGGGGAGATGAGGTCCAACGCTGGTGGATCATCAGATGCTGCTCCTATAGCTTCTCAGGCTGTTGGTCCAGTATCAGCTTCAGTTGCAGTAGAAGCCAAGGCTGTTGAAGCTGAAACAGTTGCTGCACCTGTAATCACGTCCACCGAAGCTGCTATAGCTGAGGTTGACGAAGCCATCCTTAGGGATGATGTCCATACCGTCACTGCTGGTGGTGATGATGATGATGTTGATGTGTATGAAGAAGATGATGATGAGAACGATGATGAACCTGTAATTCCAGACACCGAAGATGATCTAGATGGTGACGACGATGATGATGATGAAGATGACTTTACCATCAAGTTCCAGAAGCCATCAACCGTCACCAAAGGTGTTGCCCTCAGGGAAGCTCAATCCCATGGGGAGCAAAGGACAAGGTGAATCAACTCCATCAGGGCACCAGGACCCCAAGTCCAAAGGCAAGGCGGTCGCTGAAGAAGGCAACTTGAAGGTACTTTTCTCATGCCCTCAACAAACCTTATTTCCATGCCCTCAACAAACCTTATTTCCATGCCCTCAACAAACCTTACTTTTCTCATGTACTGTAATACTTGTATTATTTCCATTGTTTAATAAAACTAGTATTCTATGTACTTCACTGAAAAAGATCCCTGAAAAAAGTAATAGGGACACAAGTCTATGAGTTCCAATGTTACTTTCATCATTCACTAACAATCTATAAGTCAGTGAATAAGCTTTCAGTTTCAGTTTCTGTACTTGTAATTTTCTTAGATATAACTTAAGAAAACTTCTCAAGCTGAGACTGACCCAACTGAAAAAGATCCCAAAATAGTAAAAAAGGACATGTACTTTATATGTAATTCCTTACTATTATTTGATAAGATAACTTTCTTTATGTTATCTTGTTATCATCAAATAGGGGGAGATTGTTGATCTTCTCTCTCAGTGATTTGATGATAATACCTTTTTCCTTTCACGTTGTATTTGTGTTTTTGTATTTTCAGTTCCAGTGATTATCACTGAGTATGTTCAGTGATCACTGAGTATGTTCAGTGGTCGCTGAAGAACTTGCATTGTAAATTCATCAGAGACAACAATACTTCAAGAAGACAACACTCACACCAAAGAGCCTTCAGAGAACGTCGAAGACTGAAACTGAAGATTAGAGACTGGCGAGTACGTGATCTGAAGCGGTATTCAGTGATTACAAACTTGTCTACATATGTGTGAAGACTGCTCTAGCTTCAGCGAATGATGATGAGACCTCCAGGTCATCCCAGCATTCAGCGATCAAAAGAAGCTTGCTTAGCNCATCCCAGCATTCAGCGATCAAAAGAAGCTTGCTTAGCACGATAGTTGTTGTCTTGTCCTTATGCACACAAAGGACAAACCCATACCCTTGCAAAAGTTAGTATGGTACGGAGCCGATTAGTCGACTCTTTGTCTACCAACTTTAGGCAAGGATGTCTGCTCAAGAATAGTGCTTTTGTACAATTCACTGTAGCAAAGGACAAGCCTTCCTTGTAAGGCTTGACACGCACTCTAAACCTACCATATTGTATTAAATGTTCATTTAATGCACTGGGTATAAATAGAAGTGTTTCTTCTCTTTGCAGAGTGCGCGCATCACTCTTCAACCTAATTCTTACTTCAAGCATCCTCTAGCTTAAGTAAAGGATCTATCATATAGCATTCTCTTTTATGTGTTTGCTATAGCTTCGTGTGTAACCAAAGATTGTTTAGATAGGTTTTTCTTTACCTTATCTTTCCGCAAACAGTCTTGTAAAATCTGTATTGATCTTCTCTATCAATATATATTTAAATTTGAAAACATTGTGTTTGTATTCATCCCCCCCTCTACAAACTGTTTCGTATCTTGTAGGCCCTTTCGGGACCAACAGATTCCAAAACCCTCCCCATACCCGCCCCGTTGCCATGCCTATTCTCTCCTCCCTCCAAAAGAAAGGAACTTAGCCTTCCAATTATGAATCCTACATTTGATCTTAGCAACCAAAGGCCGATAATCTGCAGATTTCAATCTTGTACGAGATAAAGGAACACTCAAATACCGAAAAGGAAAACAACCCAATCTGAAAGGGAGGCATACGAGAATGGCCTCCTTAATATTTGAAGGAACATTCCCGAAAAATACCTCACTTTTTTCAAGACTTGGCGACAAACCAAAACGATCCTTGAAAATATGTAACGTCTTCTTTAAAACCTCAACCGACTCCACATCACCCCTAGTGAACACAGAAATATCATCAACAAAGCATAAATGAGTAATATCCAAATATTTACATCCTTTATGATAACCAAACGAGCTAGCCTCCCCAATGCATTGTTTTAAGATCATTGCAGACCCCTCCATTACAATTGTAAAAAGATAAGGAGATAAAGGATCTCCTTGTATTATGCCCCTCCCTCCATGGAAAAACCCATACGTGTCACCATTAACCACTACCGAGTAAGAGGTAGTAGTAATCATCACCTTTACCCATTTAATCAAAACCAGGTGGAACCCAAAGCCCCCAGAGCATATTTAGAAGAAATATCCAGTCCACGGTGTCATATGCCTTTTTAATATCAATCTTGAAAGCACATCTAGGCGGCCCCTCTCTTCTTTGATAACCTGAAACCAATTCATGAGCCATCAAAATGTTATCTGTTATCCTCCTCCCCAGAATGAAAGGCTATTAGGAACCATCAATTAAAGAATCCAAATAACCTTTCATTCTATTAACAATGATTTTACAAATGCATTTATAAAGAACCGAACAACAAGCAATAGGTCTACAATCAAAAACTTAGAGGCATTAACATATTTCGGTATCAGGCAAATAAGATTGTGATTCAATTCTTTAGCAAGCTTACCTATGTAAAAGAAATTATGAATTGCTACATCCACGTCACGACCAACAATGTCCCACGAAGAATTGAAAAACTAGAAAGTGTACCCATCCTACCCTGGAGCTTTATTATTACCAATGCTGAACATTGCAGATAACTAGAGTTTCCTTAGAAACAAATCATCCGGCATGTTGGGATCAACCAATTCATCCCTCAAACCAAAAAAATCCTTAAAGTAGTCCACAAACACCATAAGGACATCCTCCATACACATAATTACCGTGGTTAGTACAAACCGACTGAATATAATTACCATGTCTCCTTTCTTTGATCACATTATAATTAGCATGTCTCCTAAGGTGTAACATCCCACATCATACATTGCATGTAACATATACTTCATTCACAAGAAATACATGTTTTACACCACTTAGGTCCCAAAGTACAAGAAATTATCATACAAAATACATGGTTCAAAAATTCCAAAATACAATTCTTGTACTGATCAACATTCATCTACAAAAATAGATGCAACATGAATTGATCTTCACAAAGATATGCACATAGAAAAATATCACATTTTCCCCTTCCCCTTACCATCAGCAGTTCCTGCAATACATAATTAAAAATACAAAATGAGGGTTAGACCGGAAGGTCTAGTAAGATCCCTTTTTCCATGTCATTGCAGGGTGAAGATCACCAAAACTTTACTTTAAATCAACTTTTCATGTAAACAAATACATAGTCATGTAATTCACATTACTAGTACCTTTCCAATTTCCAAAGCCAATCACTTGACTTTATAAGTAACATATCAATCCAAACAAGTTAGAACCTTTCAGGTTTCACATAACACATTACTTTAAACCTTTTATTTAGAAACAAGGTTTATTTAAAGCCGCAGGCCAAAAGCCAGATATCGTCTCCTCAATAACATCCTTATTATGATTTCTAATAAGAACCATGATACTAAATCTTTAAATCACAAAGAAATAAAGATTCAAAGCCATTGTAACCTTGCAGGATTTAATAGTAAGAGTTATATCGCATAACACACACACACATAAAAATGCCACCCTTATATCCAAAGATACACCTCTCCTTGATATGCCACCCTTATCCCAAGATACACCTCTCCTTGATATGCCACTCTTATCCCAAAGTACACCTCTCCTTGATATGTCACCCTTATTTCCTCGTTAAAATTTAAGATTATTCCTAAACAAGATAGACCGAAGTCACACATATTGTGTTTTATCCAAAAGTTGTTCCCAACATAAATATTGAGTACTTTTCTTTTATTAAAAAGAATAATATATTATGAACAAAATTTACTTATGAAATATTTCCAATCAAAGTACATATTCGGTCAACAAAACTACTAGGTTGGATTTCAACTCCGGTCAAGCCTTGGCCGGATTACTTATCCAGTAAAAACCATCATATTAACACAATTAAGTCCGGTCAAGTCACAACCGGATTTACACAACACCGGCCAATACTATGGCCGTATAACCCTAATCCGGACAAGACATCAATCAGATTAAGTCAAATCCGGACATCAATAAGACCGTATTCCTACTTCTTCGATCAAGTTCATGTCCGGATTTCATATTTCAAAATCCCTCCAATCTGGTCAACACTATAACCGGTATTTCCCAATCCGAACAACACTGTGTCCGGTTTTAACACCAAATCTGATCAATGTTAAATTTCATAAATCAAAATAGATTTCAATATACAAAAGATGAAATCTTAAGAAACACAGATTTGAACCACTCACCTTATGCAATTAGAAAATGCAATCAACTTGATTCCTAGTCAAAATGAGCAATCCGGACAAGCTTTTCTCTCAACTCTCTTTCAAGTTTCAAAATGTCAAAGAAGTTTATTTGAGAACCTTATCCCATATATATACCCTTTCTATAAAAAGAAAGGCGGTTAAGTAGCTGCATGCATGCCCCTGAACAAAATCCCATGCATGCCTAACCCATGCATCATCTTATGCATGCATACACATATATACTTCCTTTTATACATGCTACTACTAACACAACCATGCATATAGTCATGCATATCTTCACATTATGCATACATACTTATGCATAAAAATTCACATATTCGTATGATCAAATATAACAATTTATTATGCTTTACATAATCATATAACAAATAACCACATATTAATTACCTCAAGTGATAACCAAGAACCGATTATCACATAAGGAAACTCTCGTTATCGGTTTCTAATCATATGATCCGTCCTATTTCAAATGAGGAAATCAGATCCGTAATGTTCAGCATTGGTAATAATAAAGCTCTAGGGTCGAATGGGTACTCTTCCCGGTTCTTCAAGGCTTCATGGGACATTGTTGGTCATGACGTGGAAGTAGCAATTCATAATTTCTTTTATAGAGGTAACCTTGCTAAAGAATTGAATCATACTCTTATTTTCCTGATACCCAAATCTCTTAATGCCTCTAAGGTTTCTGATTATAGACCTATTGCTTGCTATTTGGTTCTTTATAAATGCATTAGTAAAATCATTGTTAATACAATGAAAGGTCATTTGGATTCTTTAATTGATGGTTCCCAATAAGCATTCATTTCGGGGGAGGAGGATAACTGATAACATTTTGATGGCTCATGAATTAGCTTCAGGTTATCAAAGAATAGAGGGAACACCTAGATGTGCTTTCAAGATTAATATTAAAAAGGCATATGACACCGCATACTGGAATTTTCTTCTAAATATGATCTAGGGCTTTGGGTTCCACCCGGTTCTGATCAAATGGGTAAATGAGATGATTACTACTACCTCCAACTCGGTAGCGGTTAATGGTGATACATATGGGATTTTTCATGTAGGGAGGGGTATAAAACAAGGAGATCCTTTATCTTCTTATCTTTTTACGATTGTAATGGAGGGGTTTGCCATGATCGTCAAACAATGCAATCGGGAGGCTAGCTTTTTTGGTTATCATAAAGGATGTAAAGATTTGGATATGACTCAGTTATGCTTTGTTGATGATCTTTTTGTGTTTACTAGGGGTGATGTGGAGTTGGTTGAGGTTTTAAAAAATGTGCTTAATATTTTCAAGGATCGTTTTGGTTTATCGCCATGTCTTGAAAAAAGTGAGGTTTTTTTTTTCCCGAGAATGTTCTTTCTAATATTAAGGAGTCCATTCTCGTATGCCTCCCTTTCAGATTGGGCTGCTTTTCTTTTCGGTATTTGGGTGTTCCTTTATCTCATACAAAATTGAAATTTGGAAATTATGGGCCTTTGGTTGCTAAGATCAAAGGTAGGATTCATAATTGGATGGCTAAGTTCCTTTGTTTTAGAGGGAGAAGGCAATTCATTATATCGGTTCTTCAATTGTTGTAACTCTATTGGATGTCTATTTTTCTGTTTTCTTCGGGTATAATTCATGACATTGAAGCACTCTTCCACAATTTCCTTTGGTCGCAAGGGGAAACTTCTTGAGGAAGGTGCCGGTTAGCTTGGGAGGTGGTTTGTCGGCCCCTTAAGAGTGGAGGTCTTGGTATCAAAAGATTGGCAACATGGAATAGGGCTTTACTTGCAAAATATATTTTGGATATTGTGTGGGTGAGATGGGTGTATCTATACAACCTAAGATCTATGCACTTCTAGATGGCTCGGAAAAGCTCAAACTGGTCATGGGTTATACGCAAGCTGTTGGATTTACGACCACATGTGCAGTGGTTCTTGATAACTCGGATTGGTGATGGATGGGATACTAATGCATGGGAGGATAACTGGCTTCCTTGTTGCCATTTGTCTTCATTCATTTCTTATAAATTTGTATATTCAAGTGGGTTATCGACCAATACTTCGGCTCGGGAGCTAATTTTAAGTCTTAATGGGGTGTGGTCTAATGATTGGCTTCAATGGTATGTTGTGGTGACTAGCTCCCCTTTACCATATTTGCATGATCATGAATGAGATAAAGTTTACAGGATTGATAGCCAAAATGCTAGTGTGGAGTTCTCGGTAATGATAGCTTGGTCTACTTTGGATGGGAGTTACCCATTAGTGCCATGACATAGTTTGGTTTGGTTTCTGGGGCACATACCTAAGCATGAATTTTGTTTATGGCTTGCGTGTCATCAATGACTCCCTACCCAAGATCGTATGACCTGGAAATATGTACCTCCGGGTCTGGAATGTGCTCTATGTAAAAATTGCATGGATAGCCACAATCATTTATTTTTTTCAATGCAATTTTTCAGAAGAGGTGTCGGGAAGCATTTTAAAGGATGTGGATTGGAAGAGTATGCCAGACTTTTGGGATCATATTATGGAAGCAATTTCGGATGCAAGGAGGTTGCCTAAGAGGTTAATTCAGAAACTTGCTCTTGCGGCCTCGGTCTACTATATTTTGCAGGAGCGAAATATAAGGTTGTTCAGTGATTAAAAATGAATGGCTATGTAACTTATCAAGGAGATAAAGAGTAAAATATTTATTCGTGCGACTTGGAAGGAGAATAAGACATAGAGGACCGACATTACGAATGGTGCGTTACCATTTGTTTGGTGGGTTGTAGGCGGGTCTTTGCTTTGGAAAAGGCTTCTTTCGATCCCGTTTTGCAGTTTGTTTTTTTTTCTTTCTTTTGGGCTTTGTACTTTCTGGCTTATTGTTGCTTGGTACGGTGTGTTGACCAAGTTTTTCTGTTTTGCCGTTTGGCTTTGGTTGTGGCTTTTTGCCTGACTCTTGTTTGTTTTTTCGGTGGTTTATAAATTAGCCTGGATTCCCTTTCTAAAAAAACCCATCATGTGGATTACATTTAAGTTCCCCCACATACCACACCTCAATCAAAACTTAGGCAATACCGGGACGTCCCCACGCCTTGTCACACATAGCAACCATGCATGAATCCATTTTCTTCGGAATGCCAAGGCACTAGCAATATGGCTGACCCCCTCCTTATTGAACATGTACTCAAAAGGATTTTCTGATGATGATTGTCTAAGACCATCCTTGTGAAAATTTAATTCGTGATTGAGCTTTTCCTTCTTTGGTCCCCATCATTCCCTCCCTCTTTGGCATGATTTGTCCTCGATACATTAAAATTTGCACTTATACCATACTCACCCAGAAGATCTAACTTGTAAGCATTGTCATTGATACACTTCATGACTCGAAAAGGAACATCTCCACGAGGGTGTAATTTCATTTTTCTAGATACAGGGACCTTTCTTTTCTTAGGTGAACCCAAACCCAATATGTTGGTTTAAAAATGACATGCTTACTCCCTTTGTTAGCTTGTTTAGCGTGTTGCTTTGTCTTCTCAATGTTCTCACGAACCTTTTCATGTAGACGTTTTTATTGCATTGGCTTTTGTTTTCACCATCCAAGCTAACTTGTTCCCTTAGTGGCAAAAAGAGACAAATCCAAAAGAGTAAGAGGGTTAAAGCCATACACAATTTCGAAAGGGAAAAAGTTGGTTAATGAATTTAATAATAACCTTATTATAAGCAAATTCGACTATAGGAAGGCATTCTTCCCAACCTCTCAAATTACAATAACCACCCTTAAAAGTGACCCTAGAGTACGATTGGATACTTATGTTTGACCATTGGTTTGAGGGTGACTAGTCGTAGAAAAGAGCAATTTAGTGTCTAATTTGCACCACAAAATCTTCCAAAAAGAGCTTAGAAACATCACATCTCTATCATTCAAAATGCGGCTAGGAACTCCATGAAGACGCACAATTTCTTTAAGGAATAAATTGGCGATATTCTTTGCATCGTCCATTTTTCTAAATGCAACAAAATGAGCCATTTTAGAAACACGATCTACAATGACAAAAATAAAATCCATATCTCATTGAGTTCTTGGTAAACCCAACACAAAATCCATTGAGATGTCAACCCAATGAGAGGTTTGAATTGGGAGTGGCTCGTATAATCCATGAGGATTGGATTTGGATTTTGCCTATTTGCACTCAACACACCTTTCACAAATACGAGTAACATCTCGTTTCATCCTAAGCCAATAAAAATGTTAAACCAATATGTACAAAGTTTTATGAACACCAAATGTCCCATCAAACCTCCACTATATGCTTCTCAAACTAGTAAGTCAAGCAATGAACACTTTGGCACACATAGTTTTGACTCCTTGAACAAATATCCTTCATGTTTTAAAAACTTATGAAATGATACTTGTTCACATGCACCAAATACCCCCAAAAAATCAGGGTCGCTATCATACAAATCTTTGATGAACTCAAAGCCCATCAATTTTGTACCAAGTATCGTGAGGAGAGCATGTCCACGAGACAACCTATCAGCGACAATGTTCTCCTTTCCTTGTTTGTAGTTAATGACATAAGGAAAAGTTTCAATGAACGCAACTCACCTAGCATGCCTTTTATTCAACCTACTTTGTGCTTTAATGTGCTTTAGTGATTCATGATCAGTATGAATAATGAACTTACTGGGCATCTAATAATGTTGCCATGTTTCTAAAGCATGCATAACATCATACAACTCTTGGTCATAAGTAGGATAATTTAAATGAGCTCCTTTCATCTTCTCATTAAAATATGCAATAGGGTGCCTTTCTTGCATTAAATTGACACCTATACCTATACCAGATGCATCATATTCAACTTCAAAACTCTTTCCAAAATCAGGCAAGGCAAGTACGGGTGTAGTTGTTAAATCAAGTTTAAGTCTATTAAATGGGTCATAATCAGATTGATTAAAGCTTAATAGGTCTAATTTAGGTAGCCATGTTCTTAGTGGTCCTCAATGGGTTGCTAATGGGAATTTTCTGTCAGTTTGAGCATAATGGGCCTATTTATTCTTAACAAGTCTAATTGGTTCATATTGTGTCTAATATGACCCTTTTTTTGGAAAAGAGAAAACTCCTCGCCAATTTTATAAAAGCAAAGGAAACGAAACAACAAGTTCAAACAACAAAGTCACCAAGCTAAAAAGCAACAAGACAGACAAGCTTAGAGACAACACCATACCATGCCACCAGAATCCAAAAGGTACATAACGAAACAGAAAGAAAAACCATGCAAAAGAAGATGCTCAAAAACATTCTTAATGCCCTGACTAAAGAACAGGAGGTAAATAATTTTGTTCATTCTAATGGAATTAACATGTGTACTATTGTTGAATCTCACTTGAATAAGTCTATCGTTGGTGAAGTTTATGGGAGGGTTTTTAGGTGATGGGAAAGGGTCTCTGTTGGTCCCGGTTGGGTCTACAAGAGTTTTATAGAAACAATTTGCAGAAGGGGGAGGGGGAATGAATACAGACACATAGAACTTTCAAATTTAAAAATATATATTGATAAAGAAAGATCAATACAGATTTTTACAAGATTGTATGCGAAAATAGATAAGGTAAAGGAAAACCTATCTAAAACAATCTAAGTTTACACATAGAAAATCTTAGCAAAGAGAAAAGATTTGCTGTAATATAAAGAAGGAAATAAGTTCTTTCTAGGTAAGAACTCTAAGAATACTTAAGAGGGATTCTAACTTGCTTGAAGATAAGCGTAAGTGTTCTTAGATGTGTGTGTGTTCTTTCACGTATGCACGTAAGGATTAGTATCTCTGCATGGAGAGAACACACATCTATTTATACCCATTGCATTAAATGCACATTTAATGCAATGCAGTAGGGTTTGAGCACGCATCAAGCTTTTAAGGAAAATCTTGTCCTTTGCTACAGTGAATAGTACAAAAGCCTATTCATAAGTAGACATCCTTTCATGGAGTTGGTAGGTAATAGAGTCAACTAATCGGCTTCGTACTGTACTATACTCTAGAGAGGGTATGGGTTTGTCTCTTGTGTGTGGAAGGACAAGACAAAAGCAATCTTGCACAACAAGATTCTTTTGATCGCTGAATGCTGAAATAAAGCTGAAGGTCTCTTCAACATTCTCTGAGGCTTGGGCAGTCTTCACACATATGTTGACCACTTCAGATCACGAATGCGCTGGTCTCTAATCTTCTGTGTCATTCTTTGACTTTCGCTGAAGGTTCTTTGGTGTGAGTTCTGTCTTCTTGAAGTATCGCTTTCGCTGTAGGATTTACAATACATGTTTCAGCGGTCACTAAATAGACTCAGTGATAATCGCTGGAATTGAAAGACAAAAACATAATACTTCGTAATAGGTAAAAGGGATTATCATCAAATCAATGAAAGAGAGGATCAACAATCTCCCCCTATTTGATGATAACAAAGCAATATAAAGAAAGTTGCCTTATCAAATAACAATAAGGAAAAGTTATATATAAAATACATGTCCCTTTTAACTGTTTTGGGATCTTTTTCAATGAGTCAATTTTTACTTAATAAATTTTCTTAAGTTACAAGTTTAAGAAAAAGTACAAGGAGAGAGACTGAAACTGAAAGCTTGTTCACTAACTTATAGATTGTCAGTGACTATAAGAGAACACTAGAACTCATAGACATGTGTCCCTATTAATCTTTTTAGGGATTCTTTTCAGTGATGCAAATGAAATACTTATATTAATTCAAAGGAGAAATTAAAAGTTTTTCAGTACATTTCTTGGACTTACAACATATAAGTTTGAACACTGAAAGTAGACATAGAATACAAAAGATATACTGTGAATGGACAAATTACAAAATAGAAATACCTAATCTAAGTTGCTCAGGTTGATATAGCCAAATACTTCTTCTCCGAGCTCCTTTTAACGTAGAAATTCCCTTCTGATCTTATGGTCCATGATTTCATCGTATAAGTCATCATCTAGCAAGAATCTGATGTACGCGAGATGTACCATTGGGCATAGATGTAACTTAGACATTTTTTGAAAACTGACTTCTCCTTCATAGTCAAGGAAGATAAATCCTAACTCAGGCTTTATGTGCACTGTGTTGGGTATGTAAGGACCCTTCATTGGCAATGATAGGTTCAATATAGAAATGTCCGGCTTCTTCGAAGCCTTCAGAACTTCTTCCAAGGAGAACTTTGTTTCATGTTCGTCCTCAGGGTTGGTCCATCATTAGGACTTGAAAGTCTTTTTCTTCTTCCACCTTTTTTAAAGTAGGCTTTTCGGGGACCGCGACATAGCTGGATATCTTCTTGATCAGATCGCTAATGATGTCTTCGATAATCGGCTTATGTATTGATTTTGAGCACTAAATGGCTTGGCGGATCTCCATCCATTCACTGTAGCCGTACTCTCCGAGGTAGGAAGGGTACTCTGTGACATCGTTAAGGTTATCCCTAGTGATGAGCATTGAGACCAACACTCCACTGTCTTTCATCCGTTCGCTGATGGTGACCTTTGAAATTGGGTGAGGACTGATCCTCTTGTGTAAACATTCTTCACTCCATCTTCTGTCACGTTTGGCCAGCTTCAAGGTTTTCTCGTGTTCAGCTTCTGCAATAGAAAGAAGCTTAGCCTGGGCCTGGACAACATTCACCATCTTTTTGGATTTCTTCCTTGGAAGAACTTTGGCAGCAAGAGATTTGGCCAGCTTTAAGCTGTCTTCAGTCTGTTGTCATTAAATTCTGAGTTCTTCCTTGGCCTTGAGTGCCTCGAGTCTTTTAGCTTTTGTCAGGAAGTCGAACTCACCACAACTAGAGGTATGAAGAGAGATTTTTACTCTAGTTTGGTCGAACGACTCCTTCAGTTGAGACATCTGCTGGTCGGTGGGAGCACTAGGGGATGGGTTTTCAAGGACCCATTCCTCCAACTGACCACAAGTAGTGGAAGGGATGGAGAGTTGATACATAGAAGTTATGGTGGTAAAGCTTGAGGACTCATTTATTAAGGGTTCTAGAGGTTGGAATAATACTTTTAGGTTGCCTTCTTCAGCAACACCCTTGTCTTTCGACTTGGTGTTGTTGTTCGTTTCTTGAGTCTCCTTTTCTTTCTTCCCTTGCCCCCCCTGGGATGTGGAATTCCTGAGGGAGACCCCTTTCGTGGCACTGGCAGGTCTCTGGTATTGAATGGTGAAGTCATCGTCATCGTCATCTTCATCATCATCATCCAGATCTTCACCATCGTCAGCAAGGTTGGGAGATTCACCGTCTTCATCATCATCTTCATCATCATCTTCCATATCACCAGCATTAGCTACAGAGGTGATTGGAAGATCATCGTCACGAGCTTCAGCGCCAGCTCGGACGATATCAACACAATCAGCTACTTGAGCTTCATAGGAAGTTGGGTTTTCATCAACGTCATCAACTTCAGCTTCAGCTCTAGGAGCTTCACCTTTAGTCGCTGGAACAACAGTTTTAGTAGCAACAGCAACATGCGAAGGAGCAACTCCAGACTCTGTCTCCCCCTCTTTGGCAATGGCTTTTGAGCAATAGCCAAAGAAATGGTTGCAGTTCTGATCTGGAGCACCATCATCTCTTCGGATTTGGTCATAGCGCAGGCTAGGAGAACAGTAGCTTCACGTGCTTCATCTAGCTGTGTACGGTCTTCAGTAGTGAACGACAGTTCAGGTGCTAGGATTGGTTGTTGAAGAGTAGCCAAGATTTGCTGCATCAACTCCATGTGTTTGGCAAGATGAGAGTTCACTTCATCGACCTTGCTTGTTAAAGCATTGATGACCTCAGCGTTGGCTTGCACAACCACTTGCATTAGAAGAGCTGGTCCTTGACCTTTTGCACTTCATCCCGGACAGCTGAGAGGTCAGTAGTTACTTCGTCCCTTTGAGGCATGCCCTTATGGACTTCATCCATTTTGATGAGGATAGTCTCGACGGCAGGGAGGAGTTGCTTTACATCATCAGCCATGTTGTAGTTGTCTTCCATGGATGGTTCTTCAAAAGGACCAGAAAAGGAACTATTGTGAGCATAAGGAAGCTCGGGGTTAGTAGAAATGAAAGGGTAAGAATATGGAGTACCTGAGGGTTCTTCAGCGTTATCTGAAGGATTAACGCTGGTTCACTCCAAGGTGCATTCGAGAGGATAGGCGCCTGTTTGCTGAGATGCCTCGAGAGGAGCAATCTCAGGTCCAGTGGTGGGTGTTTCATCATCAGGGAGGACATTCACTGATGAGTCATGAACATGTGTCGAGACCAATGATGGAGAAGAAAAGAAAATGGCTGAGATTGTAGGACATGAGTGTTCAATAGTGGCAATGTTGATATTCTCACCTTCAGTGATTTGGGTCACTAAGGCAGTTTGGGTAGGAGCCATATGTACGAGTTTCAATAGATGAGACCTTTTGAGAGGTCACAGCCAGAGACGTGGTTGTCCCCTTTTTGCCCTTTTTGGCCCTCGAAGAAGAACCAAGAGTGGGTTGAGAAGATGGGCGTTTGGTAGAGAGGGCTGTGGTGGTCGGGATAGACTTAAGAGGGAGGGGGTGTTTCCTTTGTCTTAACCACCTTAGAAGGAGAAGAAGAAGAAGGAGGAATCGAAGAGACAGATTGCACTATAGCAGAAAGTGCAATGTCTCCATCCCTCAGCTTGTGATCCAGAATCCTGGATCCAAGCTTACTGATAGGAAGGTTACCTTTTTTGGAGTACTTTTCATCGAAGATTTTGGCGAACACCATTGAAAGGAATCTAGGTGTATGGAACGACTTTCTCTCTTTGACGCTTCTTCAGCTTCAGCCCCAGGTCCTCGAAGATCACAGCCACGTAGTCGATGGGTCGTCGGTGAATGACAGACACGCCGATGTTGAGAGCTACCCTCGAGGCCTGATCTTGAATCCCAGTCTTTCCTCTCATGCACTAATGAAATGGGAGAAGAGGTATTGCCATACCGCGGACATGCGGTTCTTCTCTATCTTCGACATCGACTTCAGAGGTTCGTTGGAGTCTTTCTTCATTGTCCAGGCAAGCCAATGTCATCAAGCCAGGCGATGATGATTTCAGTGGAAGGATCACTGATGAAGTTGAAGAAGATTTTCTCCACCTATCGACCGTGTTTATCAATATCTTGCACTACCTCAGCGGTTATCCAGAATTGCTGAAGAGCCTCTTTCACCATGACAGGTTCATGGGTGAGAGCGTAGGCGATTGGTGACATCTTGAGGAAGGAGGCAACATCCTCGTAGAGAGACTTGTTTGATGGAATGTCCAACAAGGCGATGTGGTTGTTAGCCTTGAAGGTCACGTCTTCAATGGATAAGTTCACGTTCATGGCATCCATTGTCTGTTAAGCTTAAGAAATAAGAAATAACACGTTCTTGCAAGTTCGTTTTGGCAAAGGTTCGTCAAAAGATTTTGAAAGCATACAGGAAATATGAGGAGAGAAGTCTCATATTTATAGGTAGGAGGAGAGAGAAAAAGAAATAGAAGATAGGAAAATACGACTGTTGAGAAAACGCCATGATGAAAAAATGGCACATTCTCATCCTTGGATGGAAGTTGGAGTTCGCGTGTGTTAAACTTTTACGCGCGTCTCAAAGCAACTCGTATTGGTAACAGAGAATGTCATCATAAAGACGGTTCATAATCTGTTTATTTTAAAACGAAAAGGTTTTAAGAAATTCAAAGAGTCACATTCAATGATAATAGAACTAAATAAAAACCTTTTTAAACATTTGATCACTGAAGAGGAAAGCTTTAGTGATGGTTTTGTTTTAAGAAAGGAAAATATCTTAGAAGAAAATATTTCTATGAAAGAGTCAATGATAAGAGAAACACTGAAACTATCTTTTAAAAACTTATGAATCACTGAAAGAAGAAAGGTTCAGTGATCATTTTGATTTCAAGAAAAGATAAGTGTAGTAAAGAGATATACTTACTTAAAATGTTCAGTGATAGAAAGAGTCATTGAAGCAAACTTTTACAACTTTTTGATCACTGAAGAAGGAAAGTTTCAGTGATAGTTTTAAGTTTTAAAGAAGAAGAGTGAGTATACATGCCTTAGAGAGAATAGATACATTTACTTAAGAGTTAAGTTATAGAATGAGAGCAATAAATCATTTCACTTACTAATTGATGCGTATAGCTGAAGATAATTAATCTTCAGCAGTTAGCATTCCAAGTTCGCTGATCAAGATGTTAAATCTTGTCTCATCAAGAGGCTTGATGAAAAGGTCAACGAGTTGGTAATTAGTGGGAACAAAGTGAACTTCAATATCACCATTCATAACATGATCTATAACAAAATGATATTTGATCTTGGAATGAAAAATAGGGTTGTTTACAATTTCAATAGCACTAGTGCAATCACAATAGATAGGGATCTTTGAGAACTGAAGATCGTAGTCGTTAAGATGGGTTTTCAATGGGTTTTCATCCAAAGGACTTGAGCATAGCAACTTCCACTGGCTACGTATTCAGCTTCAGCGGTTGATGTTGACACTGAGTTTTGCTTTTTAGTTGTCCAGCTCACCAATTTTCCACCTAGAAGCTGATAGCCTCCAGTGGTGCTTTTCCTATCAATTTTGCAACCTGCAAAATCACTATCCGAATAACCTAAAAGGTCAAAACTTGAACCCTTAGGGTACCAGAGACCAAAGTTAGGAGTTCCCTTCTGGTATCTGGAAATGCGTTTTACAACAATTAGATGGGATTCCTTAGGTTTAGATTGATATCATGCACATAAGCAAGTAGAATACATGATATCTGGTCGACTAGCTGTAAGATACAACAGAGAGTCGATCATTCCTCTATAAACAATTACTTTTACATGCTTTCCATTTGGATCCTTGTTGAAAGAGAGTGGAGGAGCCATATGAGTCTTCATAGATGAGCTGTTAGAGAGATCAAACTTTTTTAGCATATCACAGACATACTTACTCTGACTGATAAGGATACCTTTATCTGATTGCTTGATCTGGAGACCTAAAAAGAAGGTTAGTCTTCCCATCATACTCATCTTGTATTCTTTCTTCATGCAATCAGCGAAACGAAAACATAAAGAGGGATTAGTGGAGCCAAACATAATATCATCGACATATATTTGGACTAGAATGATATGACCTTTAACTTTCCAAAGAAATAAGGTCTGGTCAATATTTCCACGGACGAATTTCTCAGAGATGAGAAACAAGGAGAGGGTGTCATACTAGGCACGGGGAGCTTGTTTTAACCCATAAAGAACTTTATCCAAACGATAGACATGGTTTGGATACCTAGGGTCAAGAAACCCCATAGGTTGTTCAACATAAACTTCATCTTAAAGTTTTCCATTTGGGAAATCGCTCTTTACATCCATTTGGTAGACTTTGAAGTCTCTATGGGCAGCAAAGGCTAGGAAGAGTCAAATTGCTTCGAGTCTAGCCACTGGTGCGAAGGTCTCGTCATAATCGATCCCTTCTTCTTGTCTATAACCCTGAGCAACAAGATGATCCTGGCTATGGGTTACCACACCTTCTTCATCTAACTTGTTGCGATAGAACCATTTGGTGCCTATCACTGTCTTGTCTGATGGACGTGGAACAAGGTACCAGACTTTGTTCCTATCAAACTCAATGAGCTGCTCTTGCATGGAAATGATCCAGCTAGGGTCTGAGACAACATCATTGATTTTCTTAGGTTCAACTAAATAAAGGAAATTGACAAATAGACAGATATTACCTAGACCTCGATGAGTCTGAATACCTGCACTTGGATTACCAAGAATTTGATGAATAGGATGGTCTTTTGTCCATCACTAAGCTGGTAGAAGGAGGAACAATTGCTAAAAAAAGCCTCAGATTCAACGACTAATAAAGGTTCAGATGCTGAAGGCATTTCATTCGCTGATTGATTAGTGTTGGAAGTAGAAGGAGGAACACAGCTAATAGGCACTGAAACAATATCTGAAGAAGACATGTTGGGATGATTAGCTGCAACTGGAATGATAAGTGGATCATCTTCAGCTTCTGGGGCTGTTGGTCCCTTAAGGGTCTACAAGACATGTATAACAGTTTGTAGAAGGGGGGGGGGGGGATGAATACAAACACAATTTTTTCAAATTTAAAATGTATATTGATAAAAGAAGATCAATACAAATTTTACCAAACTGTTTGTGGAAAGATAAGGTAAGAAAACCTATCTAAACAATCTCTGGTTACACACAGATTCTTAGCAAATAAGAAAAGATATGCTGCAAAGAAAGTTCTTTTACTTAAGCTCTAGAATGCTCAAAGTAAGAATTAGGTTAAGAGAGTGTGTTGTGCGCACCCTCTGCATGGAGAAGAAACACTTCTATTTATACCCAATGTATTAAATGTTCATTTAATACAATATGATAGGGTTAGAGTGCGTGTCAAGCCTTAAGAGGAAGGCTTGTCCTTTGCTACAGTGAATAGCACAAAAAGCCTATTCATGAGCAGACATCCTTTCCTAAAGTTGGTGGGTAATAGAGTCAACTAGTCGGCTCCGTACCGTACTAACATTTAGAAAGGGTATGGGTTTGTCCTTTTTGTGCATAAGGACAAGATAACAACAATCGTGCTTGGCAAGCTCCCTTTGATCGCTGAATGCTGGAATAATCTTGAGGTCTCTTCAGTATTCGCTGAGGCTTGAGCAGTCTTCACACATATGTAGTCAGGCTTGTAATCACTGAATACCACTTCAGATCACGTACTTGCCAGTCTCTATTCATCAGTTTCAATCTTCGACTTTGGCTGAAGGGTCTTTGGTGTGAGTGTTGTCTTCTTGAAGTATCACTGTCTTTGATTGAATTACAATACAAGTTCTTCAGTGATCACTGAATATGTTCAGTGATGATCGCTGGAACTGAATATACAGAAACATAAATACATCGTATAAGTGAAAAGGGATTATCATCAAATCAATGAGAGAGAGGATCAACMATCTCCCCTTATTTGATGATAACAAGACAACATAAAGAAAGTTGTCTTATCAAATAACCAGTAAGAAAATGTAACATATAAAGTACATGTCCCTTTTTACTATTTTGGGATCTTTTTCAGTTAGTCAGTCTTTGCTTGAGAATTTTCCTTAAGTCATATTCAAGTGAAAAAGAGGAGGAAGAGGACGAGGAAAATAAGGAAGAAGAAGGGGAAGATGACGCTATCGACAAAGACGAGGATTATGACATGGCTTTAGATGTAAAACTCCTCCTCCCAGCCGTTGATTCCGTTTACTACAAGATGGCTGAAGTTCACCAAGAGATGCCCCGCAAGGATGAACTTGTAGCGGACCTCTCAGCTTTCAAAGCAGACGTTCAAGAAGTACAGAGTCATCTCTTGACTCTCCAGAAAGCTGTTCAAGCAAACACTAAAGCCATTGCTATTCTTTCCAGCAGGGCTGATGATGCTCAAGCTCTCTCCCTTCAGCAGATGAAACTTCTTCAATAGATCCTGGATGTTGTCCGTCAACCAGCTCTAGTGATCCCGCCTTCCTTCTCTGCTGATGATCGTGCTCAGCTCTATAAGATGCGTGAGGCAATGAAAACTCTAGCCTCTGCTCTGTCAAGGCTAAGAGAAATGATGGTTCTCCAACATCAGCGCATGGACGAACTCTCTGGCTTATACTCTCAAGTCTTAGCCAGAGAGGGGGAGATGAGGTCCAACGCTGCTAGACCATCTGATGGTAATGCTGCTCCTGCTCCTGCTGCTGCTCTAGCATTACCTGCAACTGAAGTTGAAGCTCCTAGAGCTGAGGCAATCAATGCCATCCCAAGGGATGGTGCTCTTCCCATGACCTCTGCTGGTGACGATGATGATGAAAACGAAGATGATGATGATGAAGATGACGAACCTGCTATCCTAGACCCTGGAAGTGATCTAGATGGTGATGATGATGACGATGATAAAGATAACTTTACCATCAAGTATCAAAAGCCATCAACCGCCACCAAAAGAGTCACCCTCAGGGATTCTGCATCCCAGGAGGAGCAAAGGGAAGGAGAGTCCGCTCCATCAAAGAACCAGGACCACAATTGGAAAGGAAAAGTGGTCGCTGAAGAAGAGAATCTGAAGGTACTTTTCAATATCTCTCAACCCTTATGTGAAGACTCTACCTCTCAGGTAGTAGTCACTTCATTGTATCAACTTCAAATTCCATCAACTACCTGCGATCGATTGTAGTGGGTCCCTGAAACCCCTATCTCCAGTGCTCCCATCGACCAGCAGATGGTTCAGCTAAAGGAGTCACTCGACCAGACTAGAGTAAAAATCCCTCTTCATACCTCTAGTGGTGGTGAATGTGACTTCCTTTCAGAAGCTGAAAGACTCGAGGCATTAAGGGCTGAAGAAGAGCTAGAGCTTCAGAGGAAGCAGACTGAAGATAGCTTAAAGATGGCCAAGTCATTAGCTGAGAAGATTCTCCCCAAGAGAAAGTCCAAAAAGAAGGTGAACGTTGTCCAAGCCCAGGCTAAACTTCTTTCCATTCTTTTAAAAACGAAGAGTTTTTAAGAAAATGAAGAGTCACACAGTGTTTAAATAAACACTGAAGCGACCTTTTAAAATATTTTAGTCACTGAAAAAGAAAGGCTTCAGTGATAAATTTTAAGACATCAGTGTCAGTTATAAGAGAATCACTGAACCTGGCATTTAAAAAATTTGAATCACTGATAAAAAATATCCAGTGATCATATTTTTAAGAGAATAAGTATAAAGATATACTTATATATATGGTCAGTGAGCGAAGAATCACTGAAACCACCTTTTAAAACATTTTAGTCACTGAAGAAGGAAAGCTTCAGTAAAGGTTTTAAGTTTTGAAGAAAAAGAGAGGAGTAATCATACCTTAGAGAGAATAGATATATTTACTCAAAGTTCAGTGTCAGAGATAGAGCACTGAATCATTTGATTTACTGAGTGATGTTAATAGCTAAAGATTAGTCTTCAGTGTTTAGCATCCCCAGTTCGCTGATCAAGATGTTGAATCTTATCTTATCAAGAGGCTTGGTGAAAAGGTCAGCGAGCAGGTACTCAGTTGGACAAAGTGAAGTTCAATATTACCATTTATAACATGATCTCTGATAAAATGATATCGGATCTCAATATGTTTGGTCTTGGAGTGAAGTACAGGGTTGTTTGCAATTGCAATAGCACAAGTGCTGTCGCAATAGATAGGAACTTTTAAAAACAGAAGATAGTCTAGTAGCTGGTTTTTCATCCAAATAATTTGGGCACAACAACTACCAGCGGCTACGTATTCATCTTCAGCTGTTGATGTGGACACTAAGTTTTGCTTTTTGCTTGTCCAGCTCACCAACTTTCCACCTAGAAGCTGACAGCCTGCAATGGTGCTTTTCCTATCAATTTTGCAACCTGCAAAATCACTATCCGAATAACCGATTAGGTCAAAGCCTGAACCTTTAGGATACCAAAGACCCATGTTAGGAGTTCCCTTAAGATATCTGAAGATGCGTTTTACAACAATCAGATGGGATTCCTTTGGTTCAGCTTGATATCTTGCACATAAGCATGTAGAGTACATGATATCTGGTCGACTAGCTGTTGAATACATTAGGGAGCCGATCATTCCTCTATAAACAGTAACGTTTACAGGTTTTCCATTTGGATCCTTGTTAAGAGAGAGTGGAGGAGCCATTGGAGTCTTCATAGATGAACTGTTTGTTAAATCAAACTTCTTCAGTATGTCTCGAACATACTTACTTTGATTGATAAAGATACCTTTATCTGATTGTTTGATTTGGAGACCTAAAAAGAAGGTTAGTTCTCCCATCATGCTCATCTGATATTCTTTCTTCATGCGATCAGCAAATCGAAAACACAAAGAGGGATTTGTGGAACCAAATATAATATCATCGACAAAAATTTGGACTAGAATGATGTGACCCTTAACTTTCCTAAGAAATAAGGTCTGGTCAATCTTTCCACGAACAAATTTCTCAGAGATGAGAAAAGAGGAAAGAGAATCATACAAAGCATGAGGAGTCTGTTTTAACCCATAAAGAGCTTTATCCAACCTATAGACATGGATTGGATACTTAGGGTCAAGCAACGCTGGAGGTTGTTCAACATAAACTTCCTCTTGAAGTTTTCTATTTTGGAAAACGCTCTTTACATCTATTTGGTAAACTTTAAAGTCTCTATGGGAAGCAAAGGCTAGGAAGAGTCGAATTGCTTCGAGTCTAGCCACTGGTGCGAATGTTTCATCATAATTGATCCTTTCTTTTTGTCTATAACCCTGCGCAACAAGTCGAGCCTTGTTACGGGTTACCACACCATCTTCATCCAACTTATTGTGATAAACCCATTTGATGCCTATCATTGATTTGTCAGATGGATGTGGGACAAGGTACCAGACTTTGTTCCTATCAAACTCAATGAGCTCCTCTTGCATGGCAAGGACCCAGCTAGGGTTAGAGATAACATCATTGATTTTCTTGGGTTCAACTAAAGAAATAAAGTTGACAAAGAGACCGATATTACCTAGACCACGATGAGTCTTGATGCCTGCATCTGGATCACCAAGAATTTGATGAATTGGATGGTCTTTTATCCATCGCTAAGCCGGTAGAGGAATTTCATCTGAGTAGGTATATTTAGAAACAGAAGATGAGGCTTCAGCTGTAGTTTCTTCAACAATTGGGACAATCTCTAAAGGAGCCTCAGATTCAGCGATTGAAATAGGTTCAGATACTGAAGGCATTTCATTCACTGATTGATCAGTGTTTGAAGTAGAAGGAGGAATACAGCTAATGGGCAGGGCAACGATTTCAGAAGAAGATGCGTTGGAGTGACTAGCTATAACTGGAATGAAAAGTGGATCATCTTCAGCTTTAGGGGATTCAGTGTTGAGAGGAGCACTGTAGAAATCTTCAAGTTGTCCATAGTGAGAAAACATCCAGTTTTCTAATTCATCTTCATCATTTAAGACGGTTCTTGAATTAGCTGATTGACATTCGTCAAAGGTGATTGTTGAGAATGCAACAAGTACAACCAAATATATGAAGAAAACTTGTAGAAGGCTTTCTTCTATGAAAAAGTTCATAGGCTGTCTTCTTGAATCGTTTCATGATCAGTGATGAATTTTGAGTGAAACAAGCGGTGTTGACAGCTTTAGCCCAGAATTGAGTAGGAAGATGGGATTCGCTGAGCATTGATCTAGCAACCTCTATAATTATTCGATTTCTCCTTTCAGCGACCCCATTTTGCTGAGGAGTCCTCACTAAAGAAAAGTTGTGAGAGATTCCCTTGTTCTCAAACAAGTTATCCATAGTACTGTTTTTGAATTCACTACCATGGTCACTTCTAATAGAACATACCTTGATGTTGTTGAGTACTTCTATTTTCTTGATAAACGAAATAATTTCTTCAGGTGCTTCATCTTTGGAACTGAGGAAGAAGACCCAAGTGTACATGGCATACTCATCAACTATGACGGGTGTGAACTTCTTTCCAGCTATGGATTACACGTTGACTGGACCAAAGAGATCCATGTGCAGCAGTTGAAGAGGTGCAGTTGCTGAAGAGATTTGCTTTGACTTAAAGCTAGCTCTTGTGTGTTTTCCTTTTTCACAGACTGAGCAAAGAGATTCTTTTGCAAAGGAGTGTTGAGGAAGACCAATGACAAGATCATTTCTTGATAGCTTACCGAGTGTCTTGAAGTTGAGATGAGAAAGCCGTTTGTGCCATAGCCAGTTAATGTCTGACGAGGCTTTAGAGAAGAAGCAACTGTTCTCGGTGAGAGAGGAATTCATATTAATGATATATACATTCTCTAACCAGTTAGAGCAACCTTATCATCTTTGTCAAGGACGTGACATGAATGCTTCGAGAATTTTACTGTGTAGTCTTTATCACACAGTTGACTAATGCTAAGAAGAATGTGCTTCAGTCCTTCAACATATGCAACTCGCTTGAACGTTGTTACACCATTAGTTAGTATACCAAAACCTTTAGTGTATCCTTTTCCGTTTCCACCAAAGGTTACGGAAGGTCCTTTTTCTTCCTTGAAATGAGTTAGCAGGGAGACATCTCCAGTCATATGTCTTGAACATCCTCTATCAAGATACCATATACCTTTGACGTCCTATACAAGGAAACAATTTAAGAATGCTATTGGTACCCAGCTATTGAGGTCCAGCGTTGTTAGAAGCATCATCCACTGGTGCTGAATAATCAATATCAGCAGATGGCATCACTAAACGTGGAGAGGTTTGAGTGGAAAGAGGAACAACCTCTGACACTACTAAAGTAGTTTCAGTGGAAGTATTCTCTGAGCATGATGAAGAGGCTTCAGTGGTAGGAACAACAACGTTTGATGATGAAGACTTGTCAGTAGGAGTTGTCTTCGCTGAGCCTGAAGAAGAGGCTCCATCGGTTTGCTTCTGTTAGACCCCATAATTTATAAGTGTAAAAGTAATGAAGAACAATAAGTGATGAAGAACTAGCAGACCGATGAAGACATTAAGGCAGAATTGACCAAGTCTGGAGAAGAACCAGAGGGCCGATGAACAACCAGAGATGCGATGGAAAGAGTATCTTCATCACCCCTCTGGTCAACAACACTTAAGAGTTTTCTTCAGCAACTCAACCAGAGGCATACAATGAAGATATAAAGATAAGGTTGAATCATCATCCCATGAATAATAGCTGGAGATGACAAATCAACAGCTGGATTTCAAGTTTATCTTAATTTATAGCTTATCCATAGTTTAGATAAACTTTATCCGTTAGTAGAAGATTAGCTAAATAGTCTCACTAGATTGTTATCTTCTAATTAGCCTTCTAGTATAAATTGGTCATTAGGCCTATTGTTAAAAAAGGTCGCTTTTACATTTTTCATATTCAATAAAGTGAAATCATTGGCACTCAAGATTATTCTTTGAATGTTCATACATTGTTTTTGAGTGTTCATCATTTTGTTCATTAAAACACTATAATTTGGTTATTCTTAATTCGATTATTATTGTTATTGAGAGATCTGAGATCAACAATTGGTATCAGAGCCAATTGATTGTTTTTCCAATCAAACGATCATACAAAATCTCTAATTTTTTTTTTATAAAAACGTAAAATTTCTCTTTTCTAAAAATTCTCAATGGCTAACTGGAATTCTGCGTATAGTGTTGGCTCTCTCACCAAGCCTCCAACTTTTCAACGAGAAGAGTACCTGCTATGGAGGATAAAGATGGTAAACTTCTTGGAAGGAATGGACAGGAACCTCCTGCGATTTGTAATGGAGGGTCCTTACGTTCCACAGACTCTTGTCCCAGGAGTCCCAGGAACAAATACCACAGCTGAAATCCCTGCCTACTACATGCCCAAGGATGAGAAGAATTGGGATGAAGATGACATAGAACGGGTTGAGACCGACAAGAAGTCCAAAACACTGATAATCATGGCCATACCCAATGAAATCTTCCAATCCCTTGATGCATGTTCCACAGCCAAGGAACTATGGGATGAACTTGCAAGCCAACTGGAAGGAGGAGCAAAAACAAAGAAGAATCATAGAGCACAATGTCTCAACGAATACACCAACTTCAAGGCTCTTCCTGATGAACCGATTCAGAAGACATACGACCGTTTTAACACATTGATTAATCAATGTCGTCGAAATGATATCTCCAGAACTAAGAAAGAAAACAATGTTTTATTCCTAAAAAGTCTTGGCGATGAATGGACTCAGTTGTCGATGTCCCTTCAAGCAAATCAGGACCTAGACGGCTGGTCACTTCATGATCTGTATGGAACGCTTGCAGCACAAGGGAACGACATTATGAAGAAGAAGGTATCTGACCTTTAGCTCTTGCAGCCGATGAAAAGGAAATATCAAGGACCCCTACCACAGAACATAAGAAGAAAGGAAAGAAAGCACTGGTGGTAGAATCAGAATCTGAAGACGAAACTTCTAAATCAGATGATGATATCAAAGCCTTTGCCAAATCTCTGGCCTTGATTACAAAGCAATTCCAGAAAAAGTTCATCAAAAAACACTATGAACGAAAAGAATTCAAGAGGGAAAGGTACCAGTCATCCTATGAAAGGAAGCCRWCTAAATTTCATYAGAGGGAAGACAGAAGAGATGGAAGAGAAGAGAGAGAAGAAAGAAGAGAAGATAGAAGAGACGAGAGGAAAGAGGACAAGGATGGAAAGAAAAATGACCTTCGCTGCTTCAACTGCGGAAAACTTGGTCATTTTTCAAAAGAATGCAGAGGACGACTGGTAAAGGATGCTGACTATTACAAGAATAAATACAAGT
>NW_020200735.1:130930-134733 GCF_001531365.2 Cynara cardunculus var. scolymus
TGTTGATAAAAAGGAGAATCCTAATGAGGAACCATCAGCTGATGAGTTGATGAACCATCCAAGTAAAACTGGAAGTTCATCTAAGTCAGAATCGATGGAACCTCAGACAGATCATTCTGTAGCATCAACCTCTAAACCCACTCATCCCACAAACATTCATGCTAATTTTAACTTCGAGAAATCAGCAAGAGACTTTCTTGATTCTGAATCTGAAGAAGAAATAATATGTGAATCATCAGAAATCATTAAGGATAAAAAGCCTAAAAACTTCAAATCCTCAATGGAAACTGTTATTCCATCATTGATGAAATCTTCGGACAAAGGAAAGGGAAAGCTGAGAAATAACAAATCTACCAAAGATAACTCACAAGGTCCTAGTACATCCTTCAAGTTCATCAAGTTTACTCGTGAGCAAAAACAGAAGTGGCCTGCCTCTGAGAAAACTAACCACCACTTTTCCTCTCATTCATCTGAAGAAAATCAAACATTCCTCATGAGAAAAGTAAAGCCAAAGACCTCATCAAATAAAACATCTGAACTAGATAGGAAGTTTGTAAAAACAACCGAAGCTAGGACAAGATTTACATCTCCTGCATTTACTTCCTCGTTTCCATCAAAAAAAAAGAACGTTAGACATACATATCCAAAGCATCATAACTGTCAATGTTTAACTCTTTTTCAAAACCTGAGGAATCACATGTTGACACATCACTGCCCATTCTCCAAACAAATTTATTGATACAAAGTTAAAACCAATGAAAACGTGAAGAAGCCCAAACCCAAGGGCAAGGGAAATACTAATAAACCTAAGCCTGCAAAGGCTAAGTGAAATGAAAAGAGAGTGGTACCTCCTACTAACAAACGTGGACCCATAAAGAAATGGGTACCTAAATCCCCTTAATTTGTCTTGCAGGACCAACATGTGCAACCATGGTACATGGATTCAGGTTGCTTCAGGCACATGACTGGTGATAAAAGTCAGCTATCCTTCTTCATCGAAAAATTTGGAGGCTCTGTGACTTTTGGAGACAACAACAAGGGTACAATCAAGGGATATGATACTCTCATCAAATGCAACATCTCCATCAGCAAAGTGGCTTATGTTGAAGGTTTGAAGCACAACTTACTAAGCATAAGCCAGTTCTATGACAAGGGTTTTGAAGTCAGGTTCCGCAAAGGTTTCTGTATCATAGAAACAAAGCCTGGTCAAACAATCATCAAGGCAAAAAGAGAAGGAAATCTCTATCTTCTAGATTATGAATCCCCTATGGGACAAGACACCCTTTGTCTTGTGTCTCATAAGAGCGATAAAAATTGGCTATGGCATCAAAGTTCTCACATCTCAACTTTGATGCACTACGAAAACTAGCCACACAAAAGTTGGTCAAGGGAATTTCGGATCTCAAATTCGAAAAGGATCATCTTTGCTCAGCCTGTGAGATGGGAAAGCTAAGACGAGCCTCATATAAAACCAAGTTAGAAACCTCCTGCACCACCCCTTGGACATGGTACATATAGACCTCTGTGGGCCTATATCAACTCAAAGTCTCTCTAGAAAGAAGTACATGTTAGTATTGGTTGATGAATACTCCATATATACCTGGATTGAATTTGTAAAGAAGAAATCAGATGTTCCAGACCTACTTATTGGAGTGATGAAAAGGCTCCAAGTCCTTCTATAATGAAAACTAAGAAAGGTTAGAAGTGACAATGAAACTGAATTCAAAAATGCCAGAATCGATGAATACCTCATCAGTGAAGGCACTTTAGAAAACTTTTCAGCAGCTAGAACTCCACAACAGAATGGAGTGGTGGAGCGAAGGAACAGAACCCTCGTGGAAGCAGCAAGGACCATGCTTGCTTCATCGGAGTTACCCATCGCATTCTGGGCTGAAGCTATTTCCACATCATGCTTCACCCATAGTCAATCAATCATAAACAAGAGGCACCAGAAGACACCTTATGAGCTCATCAACCAMAGAAGACCAAATGTCAAATATTTTCATGTCTTTGTGTGCAAATGCTTTGTACTCAAGGATAGAGAATATGTTGATCCCTGATCTCTCAAATAACAATAATAATTTAGTTATGAATAACCAAATTATACTGTTTTAATAAAGAAAGTAAATAAAACTCAAAAATAGATTATGAATAAGAAAGAACAGTTTTGAGTTTCAAAGGTTTTACTGAATAATAAACCGTGAATACAGAGTAAAAACCTTATGCACGTATATGCGTGTATGTGTGCATGTGTTTATGCGTGCTTTTAAATAATAGACCTAGTCGTCTATTTATACTAGTTAGCTAAAGTTAAGATAACTAACTATTGCTATTTTCTAGCAAATAGTCTAGCTAATAGATAAAGTTTATCTTTTACATGGATAAGCATTATAAACAAGATAAACTATAATTCCAGCTGTTGATTAGTCATCACYAGCTGTCATTATTGAATAGGTGATTTCGTCCTTATCTTCAAGTCTTCAATGTATGCTTGGATGAATACTTAGAAATTCTTCTAAGTGTTGAACTGCTCCATTGTATCGATGAACACTTTCCATTGATTCGTCCATCGATCCGCTGGATGTACTTGATCCATCGGTCCGCTGGATATACTTTCCATCGAAGCTCTGGATAGTCTGTCCATCGGTCCACTGGATATACTTTCTCTGCCTTGATGTTTTCATCGATCTTCTAGTTCTTCATCACTTATTGTTTTTCATTACTTTTTATATTTTGCATTATGGAGTCTAACAATCTCCCCCTAAGTAATGAAATAACAAGGTCTAATCTAATCACATATGAAGACCAGACACTAATCTATAAGAAAATCATCAAATTCCAAATTTTTGATTGGATGACGATTTCTTCACAAGACTGGAAACAAATATTTACATCAAGGCAAAAAAAAAAAAATTCAGCTCAATGATTACCAGTGTATATCTCTCTGAAGCGTAGTAGTAATCCTTTGAAAGATATGACAGTTGAAATATCTTGGATGAGCTGGTTTCCAACTTCCCTTGGCACGTAACTTCTACCCAGTCTGTCTCTAATAATTTTCTGAAACCATTCAAGTGTTTATGTTGAATACTTGAAGGCTTCAGATCTTTTGAAGAACTTCTTAACCCCAAACTCATCCTTGTAAACAAGTCCGAGTTCGGGTTGAGACAGAACAGAGGCAGAACGTATCTCTTGCAGGCCTTGGAGTTCTTCATTCGGTGGAGTGCAGGAAAGTCTCTCAATGCCCAGCCTCAGCACGATTTCGAAATCTGTCTTTGCTCTTAGCTGTACCAGGGACTCCATCATCTTAACAACAGCTCTGTTTGCCATTCCAAACCTTATTCCATGATCATGCCATTGAGCTGTGTAGGCATATAACTCCATCAAGTCATATGGATTGAGATTGATGAGGTCGTTCTTGTTGAAGACGCTAACTTCCCCATGAGCTCTTTCCACGCTGAACTCGATATATCTTATGGCTCTGTTGGTGAATGATCTRATTTTTAAATCAATAACTCTTCTTATACCATCGTTTGAAAAGACAGCACGCGGATCTTGAGTTGTCTGTCTTACAAAACGATGGTGCAGAAGATTCATCGATTCTGGCGATAAAATAGGCGGATTGGTTGACAGGCTTTCTTAACGATCACGATATAGGTATTGATGGATATTCTCCATCAATACAGGCTCCCTGGTTGGCGCTTGAGATATTCTTCTCATTGACTCCATTTGCTGAATTATTTCATCCACTAGGCCTGCTGGAGGATGCCTAGAGGAAGATGGAATATCTGCTTGCACCACGGGTT
>NW_020200736.1:0-40049 GCF_001531365.2 Cynara cardunculus var. scolymus
TATCAATATATATTTTAAATTTGAAAATTGTGTTTGTATTCATCCCCCCCCTTCTACAAACTGTTTAGTATTCTTGTAGACCCTTTTGGGACCAACAGAGGTCGTATGGAAGAGAGAGAGAAACAGATGTCGAGGGGTTTTAGGGTGAAAGAAAAAGAAAATAGGTCAAAAGATAAACAAAGTGGGCGTGCAGATAAGATTATAAAACGAACGTCCGGTTTGAGAAAAAAACGAGAAACACGAAAAAGAAAAATATGTTGCTTCTGCAGAAACATGAGAACGTCCGGATTTAGCAATATGCGGATTGTTGCTTCTTTGAAAACCGAGACACAAAGGAGAGTCCTGTAAAGGCACAAACTCCATTGGTGCTCTTTCTATCAATGAGAGACCCACCTAGATCAGAATTCGTATAGAATGTAATTCCTAGTTAGGATTCTTTGGGTACCATAATCCAAGATTTACAGTTCCTTTTATGTAACAGAGTATGCATTTTGACAGCTTCAAAATGAGATTGCCTTGGACTTCCCTAAAATCTTGCACACAAGCATAGACCATACATAATATCGGGCCTTCTTGCCATTATATAAAGTGAACTCCCGATCATAGCACAGTATCTATTTTCATTGAAGTCATTTCCTTTTTCATTATTGGATAGCTTAAGATTGGTAGTCATAGGTGTGTTTATAGATTTTACACCCTCAAAAATTGAACTTCTTAAACATATCTTTAGCATATTTGGATTGGGTTACAAAAATCCATCAACAAGGTGTCTAATTTGTAACCAAGAAAATAATTTAGGTCACGCGTCATGCTCATTTCAAATTCATTTTGAATTTTTGAGACAAATTCTTCTCACAATGTGTTATTGCTTGAAGCAAAAATGATATCAACATAAACTTGTACAACTATTAAATCATTAAAAGATTGCTTAACAAATAATTTTCACATTACATAACCATTATTTACCAAGAAGATGTTAGTCGATCATACCATGCAAGAGGAGCTAGCCTGAGACCATAAAGTACCTTTTTAAGCTTAAATACATGTCTTAGTTTTTCAAAAACTTAAAAACATGGAGGTTGTGTGACATACACTTCCTCATTTATTAGACCATTTAGTAAAGCATTTTTAACATCCATTTGATAAATCTTGAAGACTTTTGCGTAAGCGTAGGCCAAAAGCATTCTTATAGATTCCAATCTTGCAACGAGAGCAAAAGTTTCATTCCAATTGATGCCTTCTTGTTGAATATACCCCTTGGCTACTACATGAGCCTTGTTTGGTGTGACTCCACCGTGTTCATCTACCTTGTTTTGGAAGACCTATTTATGTTAGACCCTATAACTTATATTTGTAAAAGTAATGAAGAACAACAAATGATGAAGGACCAGACCGATTGAAGACTTCAAGGCAAAACAACTAAGTGTTTAATACAACCAGAGAGTCGACGAATCGACCAGAGATGCGATGTATCGAGCATCTTCATAACCTCTCTGGTTACCAAGACTTAGAGTTTTCCACTATAGTTCAACCAGAGGCATACGATGAAGATATCAAGATATGGTTGAATAACGTTCCATAGAAGACAGCTGGAGATGACGAATCGACAGATAGATTCTACCAAGTTTTATCTTGTTTTTATTTACTTTCTATGTCTAGATAAGTTTTATCTTTCCTAGAAGATTTTCTAGATAATCTCTCTAGATAGTTATCTCTTTGATTAGATTTCTAGTATAAATAGGTGTTAGGCCTATTATAATCGGTTAACGCTTTTCATTATCATTTGGAATAAAGTGAATCTTTCGGCACTCAAGTATATTCTTTGAATATTCATATTTTCTTCTTGAGTGTTCGTTATTTTATTCATCCACACGACATAATTAGGTTATTCTTAACTTAATTATTAGTGTTATTGAGAGATTTGGGATCAACAATTGGTATCAGAGCAAATTGATTGTTCTTCAATCAAAACGATCATCAAAAACTCTCAATTCGTTTTTTCATTAATTGTTGAAGTTCATAAAAATCTTCTCTAAAAAGCGTAATTTTTCTCTTCCAAATCTTCAATGGCCAACTGGAACTCCGCCTATAGTGTTGGTTCTCTCACCAAACCTCCAACTCTTCAAAGAGAAGAATATCCACAATGGAGAACAAGGATGGTGAATTTTCTGGAGGGGATGGACAGGAATCTCCTCAGATCTGTCATGGCCCCAGACTCTTGTTCCAAGAGTTCCAGGAACGAGCACAACAGCAGAAATACCAGCTTACTACATGCCCAAGGACGAAAAAAATTTGGATGAAGATGATGTAGAGCGCGTAGACACTGAAAAAAGGCCAAAAGATTAATTATCATGGCCATTCCCAATGAAATCTTTCAATCCCTCAATGCATGCACCACAACAAAGGAACTATGGGATGAGCTGGCAAGTCAACTAGAAGGAGGAGCAAAAACAAAGAAAAATCGTAGAAGCCCTTCCTGATGAACCGATTTAGAAGACTTACGATCGTTTCAACACATTGATCAATCAATGTCATCGAAACGACATCTCCAAGACGAAGGAAGAAAATAATATGTTAGTCCTTAAAAGTCTAGGTGATGAATGGACTCAGCTGTCAATGGCCAAGCAAATCAGGACCTAGACAGCTGGTCAATTCATGACGTTTATGGAACATTTGCTGTACAAGAAAATGATATTATGAAGAGAATAGTATCCATTAGTGGACCTCTTGCTCTTGCTGCAGAAGAAAATGATGTTTCAAGGACCTCCACCAGAGACCACAAGAGAAAAGGCAAGAAGGTTCTGGTAGTAGAATCAGAATCGGAAGACAAGACATCTGAATCCGATGATGATCTCAAAGCCTTTGCCAAGTCTCTAGCCTTGATCACAAAACAGTTCCAGAGGAAGTTCATCAAAAAGCCATTTGAGCGAAGAGACTCCAGAAGGGAGAAGTTCCTGCCCTCCTATGAAAAGAAGCCGACGAAGTTCCATCAGAGGGAAGAAAGAAGAAAGGGAAGAGAAGAAAGAGAAGATAGAAGAGAGGAGAAAAGAGAAGACAGAGATGGAAGGAAGAATGACCTTCACTGCTTCAGATGTCGGAAAAATTGGTCATTTTTCAAAAGAGTGCAGAGGACGTCTGGTGAAGGATGCTGACTATTACAAGAACAAGTAAAATACAATCCTAAAGAGCGAATCCTGATGGCTGAAAAAGAAAATTGGGTGTCTGATTCTTCATCTGATTAAGAAGACAAGACACTCATTTGTCTCATGGCCACGTCCAATCAGAATCCGCCTCTGAATCTGATGAACAAGTATGTGAGTCAACTATCGACGAAACCAACTCTGCTCCATCAGAGCTAGAGTTAAGGGTGATGAAACTTTCAGAGGATTTCTTAACGCTTAAGGAAAAATTAGATCTTGAAAAATCTAAAAGAATCAAAGCGGAAAAAGAAGTCAGTTTCTACAAAAGAGAGACTGGTCTTCTAACCGAAGAAAAAGCTGAACTTGTTAAAGAAAAGACTCGCATAGCATCACTTCAAAAATCAGAGGAAGAAAAGCTTTTGGATTTGAACAAGAAAATAACTAAGGACTTAGAAAAGAAGGCAAAGGCCTTAAAAAATCTGAGGCAGAAAGACTTAACTCAGTTGCTCTCAAAGGTTTCTTTCAAAAAGAAAGAGAAATTCTTCACCAGAAGCTTCAAGCCAATGAACTTCTGATGAAGAAATATAAGGATGCCCAAAACATCTACAAAAAACTTAACGGTCAAAAGGACACTCAAGGGATGGGATTCAATGAATTGGACTCTTTCATCGAAACAAGGAAATCCACCCTTGAATCCACTTTCAAACATGGATGCATTCAAAAACCCGACTTTTTCCCAAAACCCAAAGCAAATTTCAAAAGGGTTAAAGTCGATGGAAAAACTGTCCTCTTGAGACAGGATTTTGAAAAGTGTACGAGAATAGCACAAGTAAGAATTCTGATCAATGGAATGATGCCTCTACACTAGATACCTATGGAAACCTTATGGTTAAATCTGAGTCTCAGGTCATCAATCTCACTTCATCAGTGGGTGTTGGTGATGAGAAAGAGAATCTTAGTAAGGAACCGTCATCAGATGAATCGATGAATCATCCAAGTAACATTGGAAGTTCATCCAAGTCAGAAACGATGGAACCCCCAACAGATCACTCTCAACATCAACCTCTGAACCCATTCCTCCCACAAACATCCATGACAATTTTGATTATGAGAAATCCGCAAGAGACTTTCTTGACTTTGAATTTGAAGAAGAAATAGTTTGCGAATCACCAGAGGTCATTGAGGACAAGAAGCCTCAAAATTTCAAGGCCTCAATGAAATCTGATGTTCTAGTATATATGATAACTTCAGACAAAGGAAAAGGAAAACTGAGTAACCCAATTCTGCCAAGGATACCACACAAGGCCCAAGCACTTCATCTAAGTTCATTAAGTTTACTCGCGCGCAGAAACAGAAGTGGCCTGCCTTTGAACATTCTAACCAACACTTTTCTTCTCCTTCAGCTGAAGAAAACAAGTAAAGACCAAGCCTACCACAAATAAAAAATCTGAACTAGATAGGAAGTTTGTAAAAACAACCGATACTAGGACAGGATTTTCATCCCCTGCGTTTACTTCTTCATTTTCATCGAATAAAAAGAAAGTTAGACATTCATATCCTAAAAATCTTAATTGCCAATGTTTAGCTCTTTTACAAAACCTGAGGAACCACATGTTAACTCATCACTGCATATTTTCCAAACACGTCTATCGCTATCATTAAAACCAATGAAAACGTGAAAGCCCAAGCCTAAGGGCAAGGGAAATGCAAACAGACCCAAGCCTGGAAAGGCTAAGGGTAATGGAAATCAGCCCACTCTCAAGAGGGCTGATGAAAAGAGAGAAGTCCTATCTCCGACTAACCAACGAGGACCCATTATGAAATGGGTACCTCAAAACCCTTAATTTGTCTTGCAGGACCAGCATATGCAACCATGGTATATGGATTCAGCTTGCTCCAGGCACATGACTGGTGATAAAAGCCAGTCGTCCTCCTTCATTGACAAATTTGGAGGCTCTGTTACTTTTGGAGACAACAGTAAGGGTACCATCAAGGGATACAGCACACTCATAAAAGGTAACATCTCCATCAGCAAAGTGGCTTATATTGAAGGTGTGAAACATAACTTACTAAGCATAAGCCAGTTCTGCGACAAGGGTCTTGAAGTCAGATTTTGCAAGGGTTTCTGCATCATCGAAACACAGCCCGGCCAAACCATCATAAAGGCAAAGAGAGAGGGGAATCTCTATCTTCTGGATTTTTAATCCTCTGTGGGACAAGACACCCTCTGCCTTGTATCCCATAAGAACGATGAAAATTGGATATGGCATCAGAAGTTCTCACATCTGAACTTTGACGTTCTAAGGAAGCTAGCCAAACAGAAGCTGGTCAAGAAGATTTCGGATCTTAATTTCGAAAAAGACCATCTATGCTCAGCCTGCAAGATGGGAAAGCTGAAACGGGCCGCTCATAAAACAAAGTCAGAAACCTCCTGCACCAAGCCCTTGGACATGATCCATATAGATCTCTGTGGGTCCATCTCTACACAAAGCCTCTCTAGAAAGAAGTACATCTTGGTACTAGTTGATGAATACTCCAAATACACTTGGGTTGAGTTCGTAAAGAAGATATCAGATGTTCCAGAACTTCTCATTGGGGTGATGAAAAGGCTCCAAGTCCTTCTACAGTGCAAACTCATCAAAGTTAGAAGCGACAATGGAACTGAATTCAAAAATGCCAGAATCGATGAATATCTCATCAATGAAGGCATTTCCCAAAATAATTCAGCGGCAAGAACCCCACAACAAAACGGAGTAGTAGAGCGAAGGAACAGAACCTTAATGGAAGCAGCAAGGACCATGCTTGCTTCATCGGAGTTACCCATCATCTTCTGGGCTAAAGCCATTTCCACTGCTTGCTTCATCCAGAACCGGTCAATCATCAACAAGAGGCACCAGAAGACTTCCTATGAGCTCATCAACCAAAGAAGACCTAATGTCAAATATTTCCACGTCTTTAGGTGCAAATGTTTTGTACTCAATGATCGGGAATATCTTGGCAAGTTCGACAAGAAAGCTGACGAAGGGATCTTTCTCGGTTACTCACAAACTGCTAAGGCCTACAGAGTATTCATCAAAAGCACAAAGATCGTTATCGAAAGCATCAATGTGTCCTTTGATGATTCTTCACTAATGACTTCTGAACACAGCAGTTCAGAACTCGGACTTCAACAGAGAGCCTCTGATTCATCACTTGGCAAACCCAATGAACAGAGTTAGCTCATTTGTTTGAAGACATCTTCAAAGATGAAGTTGACTCTGGACAAGCACCAATTGCAAAATCCTTTTCCAGAGCCGATGAAGAACATGAAGTATCCAATGCTGAAGGTATACCTCTTTTTGAAACTCATGTTACTTCACCTTCTACTTCTTATGTGTCTTCAAATCCAGAACCAGAGCCAGAGCATCACTCTGGAGATGATCTCTTCGAGGGGGAGCAAGCAGTTCCATCGGTTGATGAAGAACTGCATCCTGTTGCTCCAGAACCCCAATCTTGCACCAAGTGGACAAAAGACCATCCACAACACCAAATCATTGGTGATCCAACATCTGGTGTCAAGACGAGATCCGCTACTGCCAATGAATGCCTCTTCGCCAACTTTCTGAGCATGATCGAACCAAAGAAGATTTCTAAAGCCTTACAAGACCCAAATTGGATAGACGCAATGCAAGAAGAACTACTCCAGTTTGAAACAGAAACAAAGTGTGGTCCCTCATGCCTCTACCCAAAGGGAAGACGTCCATAGGAACCAAATGGGTCTTTAGAAACAAGAAGGATGAAGATGGCATAGTAGTAAGAAACAAGGTCAGGCTTGTTGCCAAGGGCTACTGCCAGGAAGAAGGGATTGACTACGATGAAACATTTGCTCCCATAGCAAGACTTGAGGCCATCAGAATATTCCTAGCCTATGCAGCACACAAAGGCTTCAAGGTCTATCAGATGGATGTCAAGTCTGCCTTCCTCAATGGCAAACTTCAAGAAGAAGTATATGTACAACAGCTCTCTGGGTTTGAAGATCCAAAGCATCCAAAGTCGTCTACTTTCTAGACAAAGCCCTCTATTGGCTGAAACAAGCACCCAGGGCTTGGGATGATACTCTCTCTACCTTTCTCATCGACAATGGATTCGAAAAAGGTACAATCGATACAACCCTCTTTCTCAAGAAGCATAAAGGTGATATACTACTTTTACAAATATATGTGGACGATATCATATTTGGTTCTACCAATGCTAAATATTGCAAAAAATTCTCAGAGCTGCTGAAAAGCAAATTTGAGATGAGTATGATGGGAGAACTTAGATTCTTCCTTGGTCTTCAAATAAAACAAACTCCAGAAGAGACTTTCATCAATCAGTCCAAGTATGTGACTGACCTTCTGAAGAAATACTCTCTCTCAAATTCATCATCAATAAGAATACCAATGGCTACAGGAGCTAAGTTGTTTGCTGATCCATCAGGAAAATCTGTGGATGTAACAACCTACAGAGGCATGATTGGATCACTCCTGTATCTAACTGCTAGTAGACTAGATATTATCTTTGCTACATGTCTTTGGGCAAGGTATCAATCTAATCCCAAGGAATCTCATCTCTCTGCGGTCAAGAGGATCTTTAGATATCTCAAAGGGACCCCTTCATTGGGTCTCTGGTATCCTAAGAACTCTGGCTTTGATCTAATAGCCTTCACAGATGCAGATCATGCAGGTTGCAAGCTTGATAGAAAGAGCACGTCTGGAAGCTGTCAACTCTTGGGGGACAAGCTGGTAAGTTGGACATCCATAAAACAAAATTGTGTTTCAACCTCTACAGCAGAAGCAGAATATGTTGCTGCTGCTAGTTGTTGTTCACAAGTTCTCTGGATGAAGACTCAGCTTAAGGACTATGGCTTTGAATATGAAAAGATTCCCATACTCTGTGACTCCAAGAGTGCCATAGCCATCTCTGCAAATCTAGTGCAGCATTCCAAGACCAAACACATCAATGTGAGATACCACTTTCTTAAGACAATGTAGAAAAAGATACAATAGAGATGTACTTTGTTCCTACTGAGATTCAACTTGCTGACATTTTCACAAAAGCTCTTGATGAGAAAAGATTCTTATATTCTTGTCAGCAAGATGGGTATGTTGAATCTCACCACTTAGAGGCAATCCACTAATTTAAAACCAGAGATCATCAATATCTCATGGTTATGCCTACAAGTGATACACTCTAAGGCCTCAACCCCCAAGTACTCTAAACCAGAGCCTCTGGTTCTAAAGACCAGAGCCTCTAGCCAATTAGAAATACTTGTTTAAATTTGGCCAAAAAGTTTTCATCGCCTTTGGAACCAGAGCCCCTCTAGTCCAAAGCAAATGCTTTGTGATTTTTCACCAAGTACCTCATTTACAAACAGAGCTTCTGGTTCTATAGACCAGAGCCTCTGGATTCCAATCCTTTGAGACCAGAGCCTCTTTGGTCCCAAACTTGGTCTCCCTCATACACTTCTATATTACTTAGTCATATTTTTATCTTTTATGAAACCAGAGTCTCTGGTTCCAAAGACCACAGCTTCTGGATTCGATGTCTTTGGAACCAGAGCCTTTTGGTCCCAAAGGCCCATCTTTCTCATATCATTTTACAACATCTTAACCATATTTCATATATTTTTGCACCATTATTCACAACCAGAGCCTCTGATTGTATAGACCAGAGATTGTAGTCATCCCATTCACCCGCCTTATTGATCCTAGGGGGAGTTTTTAACTCATTACACAACCCTATGCATCATTTGAGGGGGAGTTTTACATTCATCATCATACATCCATATTGCAAAAATTATGCATTTTCACACCCAGAGCCTCTGGTTCCTCTATCCAGAGCCCCTCTGGTCCCAAAAATGCTATATTATGGTGTACACATCCCTTGCATTCAACTAGAGCCCCTCTGGTCCTACGTTAAGGGCATGTTTTTCAATCCAAGGGTTTCCTATGCTTAACTAGAGCCTCTTGTTTGTCTATCCAGAGTCCCTAATTCATAAAACCCAATATTGCATCGATGAATAAGTTCATCATTCATAACTAGAGCCCTCTGGTTCCCCATCCAAATGTCATGACTAACCAGAGCATCTCTGGTTCCATGACAAATGCATTTTTCCCAAAAAAAACCCATCTTTAATTGAAAAACCTTCTTAAGATTATACAAAATTGCAGCTTTTGTGACTAAAAACTATACAACGTGGGTTTTTAGAAGACCAAAACTTCGTAATTAGTATTTATCTTCCAATTAGATGGAATTTTAAATTTAAATATTTTATTTGGGATTATATTCTTCAAATATCCTTTGGGATAATTATTTTCTTTTTAATAATTATCACTAAAACACCCAAACGACATCCTTCCACGCGCCTGACACATCAAAAGGCTTGTTCCCTAGAAAACCCTCCATATTACCCTTCCTCCCACCCCAATCTGACATGTGTCCACCTGCATTTATGACATTATGCAGTTTTACGGCCATGATCACCATCACCACTACCTTTTCACCCAAACGTCCTACACCACCATCATTACATTTTAAAATAATATTTCTTAAACCAAAAACCTTTCCACTTCTCCACCTATAAAAACCCATCTTCTCCACCTATAAAAACCCATCTTCTCCACTAGTTTCTTCTTTACGCTATCATCAACCTTCAAAGAGACTAAGACGAACTTGCAAACCTGCAACTTCTTCCCATTTCCAACAATGGCTTCCTCCGCATCACACGAATCTCACAACGAAGACAGCCATGTGCAATCGACTGGCGCAGACAGCCGAGCACTAGTTTTCTTTCCCATCAAACCCAACAACCATGCTATTGACCTACGCACAAACTTGTTTGAAGACAGGTTCGCCATTATGATCGAGTTCTTTCAGAACTGTATTCTCCAACCTGCTCTCACCCTTTCTAACAACGGGGTGCCATTGAAGTACGTGCAACAATATTGGCAAACCTGCGAATTCTTCCCGGAGAACTGTGGTATCATGGGGGACATTGATGTCCCAAATGACATGGTTTGCTCGGTAAAGATTTCCTGTGCAAAGATTTCAAAGGTCCTGTGTATCCTAACTCGACAGGAACTCAACATCGAACAGTACGCCGAGCCCCCTACCAGTTCAGACATCCTCCACTTCATCAAGATGTTGGGTTACAACCGTGAGCTACGCAATGCATCGGACTTCAAGAGGAAACTCTTGCCTCCTATGTGGAACATGTTCTTCTCGATCCTGAATCGAGCCCTCACTTGCAAGCTCGGGAGCATGGATCAAGGGAACATTAACATCATGACCATTATGCATGGTCTTTTCTTCAACCTACCGCTGGGCTACGCACTTCTCATCTACAATGAGATACATGCAGCGGCCATCAAGAAATACAAGTTCATGGCCGCAAAAAAGCAACTATCCTCTGTCCTCTTCCCGCGTTTCCTTGCCTTGTTTATAAGGGATGCGATGAGGAGACACAATCTGCCGGCCAAAGAACCGTTCACTCCACAGTACCTGATGAACGGCCATCGACCAACCATCTCTAAGGATGGTTACACTACAGAGAGGACTATCTCATGGGCCATGCTTAGCGTCATTCTAGAGACGTCTAAGATACGTAGGAAATATGAACGCTCTATGTTGTCCCAAGAACCGAGGGCAGCTACCCCAGAGCAAATAGAGCCTTCACCTGATGTAAGCGAGGGAGCGCAGGAGTCGTTTTCATCGGATGATGAAGATGATGATGATGACACTCCTCACACATCCCCCGGCCCAATAAACACAACTCTCCCATCCACCTCCCAAAGGGCAACCACATCTGCTACCCCTGGCGATCAAGGCCAAAGGGTTATTGAACAAGGACGGCCCAGTCCAATCCTTACCCAAACTAGCCATCTAGAGACCACTCTTCAGGCCTCTGGAGATGATTTTACTAAGGAACCACATCATCCATCGCCTCTCTCCCAACAGGGAGGCGATAAAGAGATAAGAGCTACATTACCTCATAGCTCGCCACAACCCACCTCACACCCATAAGCATCTGTTGCTTCTAACTTTGAAGCCCCCATAGATCATTCAGAACGATCTCCCATTCCTGCACCACCGCCTTCGATACTTGATCTAGCGAAGAGAAAACACATCTACTTCTCTTCCTCGGCCTCTGAAGCCGAAGAAGAAGAGGTTGATGCCGAAACATCAAGAGATAGCTCCTCATTAGAGGGTTATTGAGGACATGATGGAAGTCCTTCATTGCCCACCTTTACACAAGGCAATAAGGGCGCCTCTGGAACTGAGGCACAACCTGCAACATCCGTTGCTGCAGGGGTTACCCCCGTGGCTGATCTAGTCACAAAGGCAGAGTTCCAAGCCTTTTTTGACTCAACTCAGCGGTCCTTGGATGACCTTAAACTCATCTTAGCAAGGATTGTCGAATCCACCCCATCCATCGATCTTACACCCATTCGACAATCCCTTGCCACCCTTGAAGCTCAAGCAAAAGACAAAACCACCCGTCTCCAAATGCTTCAGCAAACCATACAACAACAACACAACGCCGCATCCACCCTCTCCACCATTCGAAACCAAACCTTGATAAACACCCTTGCCACCCTTATGGCCCAGGCAACTGTGACCGACGAGGCCATAGCTTCCATCACCACCCAACTCAATACCATAAACACTACCCTCACCACACTCCCAGCCACCATACTTGGCCAAATTCCTCAACCAACCCCTCAAACCATATCATTTGATGAAGCCATCGCCTCTCTCTCCACCCAAATAACCAACATACACACTACCCTTACCTCAGTTCCAGCCACCATAATTGCCTAAATACCTCAACTAACCCCTCCTCTACCCCCCTCTATAGCTCCATCATTTGATGAAGCCTTTACATCCTTCGCTGCAAAGGTGAGGAATATGTTAGCCTCCCTCCCCATCCCACCACTTGCATCCACCTCAACCTCAATCCCTCCTCCCAGATCGACATCCACCTCCACCTAGAAGGCTATGCCACCAGAGCTGACTTAAGGGTTCTTTCAAGGGCACTTATCTCCTCGTTCAACGAGATAAGTGCAAGTTCACATAGAGAGCTACACAACCAGCCAAGGCTCTCTCCAAGAGCCTTGAAGAACAACAGGCTCGCACTAACTCCTTCCTTCACTTGATGGAGGAGAGTCGAAGACAGAAGACCCTGAGGGCGTATCTTGTGACCTTCAGGGAAAACAAGAAGAAGAGGAATAGAGCATCTTGCTCATTGAGCCGCCCACTGAAGAGGCCAAGACATGAGGATCCTGACCAAGATGATCATGGTCTAGGTCCTCATGAGGGGGAGAACCTGGCTGCTCAACAACCGATGGAGTCTGCCGCACCACCACCACCACCATCTCAAAACCAACCAACCTCCACATCCCAAGGAACCCAAGCTAGGGAACCAGAGGCTCAGCTCTCTGAAGATGTACACAATGTACATGTTCCCATAGCTAGCATCCACGAACCCACAACCTAAGCCAATGAGTTCTCACCAATTGAGGTGAGTTTTTCATTCGATGAAACTAACATACCCTTAACTCCATCACCAACCCCTCGTCACACAGAACCTTCCATCAACCTACCCATCCAACAAGAACCCATTATCACCCAACCTACCTCACCTCAGCAACCACCCATCCAAACAGAACCCATTAAACTAGAAACAACCCAACCAGAGCCTAATATACCCCTAACAGAACCAACCCAACCTGAACCATCGTAACGAGAACCCATTACCATTCCATCACCACAACCCTCAACCCATACACAACCCTTAGCCCAAACACAACCCATCATCCAACCACCACAGGTGCAAGTGGACATTCCCTTCTCATCGAGGCATCCTCCTCAAGGCGTAGTCGATGAGATCATTGCAAATTTCTAGTCGTTGAGGAGACGTCCAGAGATGCCATCAAGGGAGCCAATAATGATAGAGAATATCCATCAGTAGTTGTATCACGATCGCGATGAAAGTTTGGTATTCAATCCTCCCATGCTATCACCAGAGTCGATGAACCTCCTGGGCCACAGGTTTGTAAGACAGACGACCAATCCACCATAGGCTGTCTTCTTAAACGATGGAATCAAGATGATTATGGACATCAAAATAAGGACCTTCGATAACAGAGCTATCAAGTACATCAAGTACACTGAGCGAGCTCATGGATAGGTCAGCGTCTTCAATGATAATGACTTGATCAATCTCAATCCATGGGACTTGATTGATCTATATGAGCACATGGCTCAGTGACAGGATCAATGAGTCAGATTTGGGATGGCAAACCGAGCGATTGTTCAAGCGATGGAGACCTTGGTGAAGCATATAGAGCAAAGAGCGACTTTTAAATTGCTCTTAATCTAGGCATCGACAGACTATCCTGCACTCCACCAAACGAAGACTTTTCAGGCCTGCAGGAGAAGAGATCTGCCTTAGTCTTGGCTCAACCAGAACTCGGATTGGTGTTCAAGAACGAGTTTGGTGTGAAGAAATTTTTTAGACTGACTGAAGCCTTCAAGTATTCAACTTCAACACTTGAATGGTTTCAGAAGGTCATCAAAGAAAGATTGGGCAGACCTCACGTATAGATGAGAGAGGGACAACAATTTATTCATGAGATCTCAACAGTCATTCGATTCAGAGGACTGTTGATGCGCTTTTGGGAGATAACACAAGGAGATCATGAATGAAGTATTTTGTTTTCTATTGTAATATCTTTTTATTCCATCACTTGTAAGAATTCATCCATTACAGTCCAATGAAATTTTTTTGGCAAAGGATGTTTTTTTTCAGATTAGCCTCTGTCTTTCACTTATGCTTTGAATGTTCATAGATTAGCTTATGTTTGTTCTTTCATTACTTAGGGGGAGATTGTTAGACCCCATAACTTACATTTATAAAATTAATGAAGAACAACAAATGATGAAGGACCAGAAGGCCGATGGAAGACTTCAAGGAAAAACAACTAAGTGGTTAATACAACCAGAGGGTCGATGAATCGACCAGAGATGCAATGGATCGAGCATCTTCATAACCCCCCTGGTTACCAAGACTTAGAATTTTCCACTATAGTTCAACCAGAGGCATACGATGAAGATATCAAGATATGGTTGAATAACATTTCATAGAAGATAGCTGGAGATGACGAATCGACAGCTGGATTCTACCAAGTTTTATCTTGTTTTTATTTACTTTCTATGTCCAGATAAGCTTTTATCTTTCCTAGAAGATTTGCTAGATAAACTCTCTATATAGTTATCTCTTTGATTAGCTTTCTAGTATATAAATAGGTGTTAGGCCTATTGTAATCGGTTAACGCTTTTCATTATCATTTGAAATAAAGTGAATCTTTCGGCACTCAAGTATATTCTTTGAATATTCATATTTTGTTCTTGAGTGTTCGTCATTTTATTCATCCACACAACATAATTATGTTATTCTTAACTTAATTATTAGTGTTATTGAGAGATCTAGGATTAACAATGTATAATGGTTTAGTCACCAGATTCAAGCACTAAGTCCCACATATCATTCCTAGTGAATTGGTTAAGTTCTTTTAGCATTGCTAGGATCAAATATTCATCACTTAAGGCTTCTTCTATGGTTTTAGATTTTGTAGAAGATACAAAGGCATCAAATGCACTATGGGTGCGGATTTGAGATCTAGTGGTTCTTTGGTTCAAATCACCTATGATTTGTTGTACAGGATGACCTCTTGCCACTCTTAGGTTAGGATATTCTATTACTTTGAGGAACATAACAATGAGGTGCATCACTAGGTTCTACTTGACTAGATGAAGGTTTAAGGTCTAAATATAGGGTTCTAAGACTGCGTGCTAAAGTTTCCTCTTCGCTTATATCATCATCTACTAAAGGAGGGCTCAACTTGGGTTAAGTCTCATCAAAACGGACATTAATGGATTCTTCAACTACCATGGTTGACTTGTTAAGAACTCTATAGGATTTTCTATTCCATGAATAACCTAAGAAGATTCTTTCATAGGCTTTAGGGTCAAACTTAGTTAGATATTTCTTGTTGTATAGAGTATAACACTTGCATCCAAAACCTTTAGGATAACCTATGGAGGGGTTTCTACCTACATATAACTCATATGATGTCTTATCTACGAGTCCCCTAACGAGGACACGATTTATAACATAGGTCACAATAAGTATGACATCACACCAAAACTTTTGGGGTGTATTTTGCTCATTTAAAATAGTTGACATTCCCGGATTTAATTAATTGATCAAAATAACATCAAGAACATAGAATCAACAATATCATAAATTAGAAAGTGGAGTGAATATTCTTCAAAGGTTCTTTATACGAGTTTCAAAGATCAGGTTACAAGATTCAAAAGTTACATGCAAAATTCTCGGTTACAAAGTTACATAGAAACAAAGTTACCAACCTATATATACAAGAAAAATTCAAAGGGAATATAAAGCTTGAATAAAACATTTTAAACACAAAGCATTGAACCCAACATTCTCCCCTTTTGGATTCAAGCTCTAGAAATAGAAAATTTCGAATGTCTAAACCCAGATGCGTCTCAAACCTTCTAATAGCATTCATGTACTGAATCTTCTCATCAAGAAACTCTAGAGCTTTAAGAAATAAGAACCTTTCTCTTAAATTCAACCTGTTTGACCCTGACGCTTTGTCATCTTGAGCTTTCTTCAGTTCAAGTTGCTTCCTTATAATTGTGATTGTTCCATCACTATACTTTTTGAATTCACTGAACCTCAGAAACCTTTTGGCACCCTCGGAGTTTTCATAAACCACACCTAAATCTGGATCTTCAAGAATCATATCCAAAGGATAACCATCAACGTCTTCTAAGTCTTGATTTAGTTTTTTCAGATTTTGGTTACTTTCATGCCCATTTGATCATCTATAATTGAAGACGGTTTTCTATGAAATTTGAGAAACCTTTTTGATAGCTTCTAATCCTCTGACGATTCCTTCCAATCTAACAGTCTGGTATCTGATATCATGATACATAAACTCTAAGTCTTCCTAGTATAGATTAGGAAAATCAACTTCACTAAAGTTCCATTCTTTACCATCTTGCCTTGTGGCATAGAAAACTAGATACCAAACTCTTACATGTCTTCTAGCTTCCACCTTCTTTATCGAGATAATTTGGTGCTTTGTTCGCACAAAGTGAATGGCTCGGCGTTTGGCTTTAAGGAAGTACTTGTATTTTTTACAGTATTCAATGGTTTCTTTACGAATGTCCAAGACTTTATCAGCACTTAAAGCTTTCAAGTGACGAACAAAGATGTCAGTGTACAAGTCTTCAAGATAAGGTTCTCGTATTCTAGCTCTGTCCCACCGTGGAGTTTTAATCTTCTCAGCAATAGGCACATACCTTCTTGAAGATTGAACATTTGAATTTTGAGGCACCGAAGATGTACAAAGAACACTTGGTGGTTCAACAAAAATTGGTTAAGGATATTCTTTTGACTTGAACTAAAATGAAAATCTTGATTCTTCATCATTCATATTTGCTTCAAAGTCAAATAATAGTTCGTCTGACTCAGCAGCTTCTCCTTCAGATTCAACATTAAAATCCTGAACTCCACCAACTTCATTAGAAAAAACATCATTATACCCAACATTGGCTGACAGACCCATCAACCTCCTTGTTTCTGCTGTGGAAACCTCTAGCTTTTCAACCATTGGCTCAATCTATGGGTCTGCAAATACTCATTTCTTTGTCCATTACCCTTTCACCAGAATGATTGGAATTATGCTCATCATAATCTTCACTATCTTCCATCTCTACCCCTTAATTTCTCAAAGACTCAACCACTTTTTGCCTTTTGATCTCCCCTTCATGGTGATCAGGATCCTCCTCGTCATCATGTCTTCATATAAGAGAAGTGCCTTGAGCTCAGCAAGTAGTTTCAAGAACTAAAAATCTTTTTGACAAAACATTGATCGAGTTTTGAAGATTTAGGATACTTTGGGATTAAGAATCAATTGTTGAACCAAGCTTTGACAAACTTGAAACAACAAGACTTTGAAAATTGTGAAACTTTGAGAATCTCGCATAGAGTGATGCGAGGACCTGAGTGGTTATTCGACATGTATGGCGAGGAAGATTTATAAACTCTTATTGAAATATGATATTTGAAAAGTTGAGATATATTTGTATGAATACAAATCTGATTTGCAAAAGGTTTTGGTGATTTTCACCCTGTAATTGCATAAAAAAGATTTCTCAGTAGATCTCAAGGTCTAACCCTTATTTTGTGTTTCAAAAATGTGCATTGCAGTTCAGGCTTTACCAATGGATAAGGGGAAAGGGATAATGTGAAACTTTCATTTTGTGCTTACGTGGGTTGTTATGAATAATAGCAAGTTAACTATTGGATTTTTGGAATACTTGTTATATATGCAAGTTATGTACGAGAATGTCATGGAAAATTTGGTTGTCAATTCTGTAAATATAGTTTCTTGTACTGTTGGGACCAAATTTGTATTATTTGTATTTCTTGATATATGAGATACATGGTTATATGCAAATGTGGATCTTGGGGTGTTACAATGGTAGTATCAGAGCCTGAGTTTAAGGGATTTAGGTATTCAACATGATGCCTAGACTTAAACTGTATTATTTTCATATTAAGGGTCTCTGACATAGATAGAACCATTAAGATAAATATGATGGGTTAAGAGGACATTATGTAAGGTATATTCAAATTACAACTAGCCACAATAATTAGGAATTCACAGGTACATATATGTACTTAGACACCCAACTATATTCGGGAATGTGATTTTGTGGATATTAATATTGAAAATTTGCAGATGGCCAGTCATCCTTGAAGTTCTAAAAGGACCGCCCTCCCCAACCCGAATGAGAGTAAGAATTCACCAGAATATATTCCTACCAGTTTATCGGCATACAGAGGCAGAGGAAGAGGTCAGAGTAGAGGTCGTGGAAGAAGGTTGGGGAGAGGAAGAAACAGTCAATCTAAGATTCATCCAGACTAGGGTGAATCAGTTTCTGGAAATGTAAATCAAGAACTTATGCTACAGCCTGATTATGTGACTCGATATGGATTAGTGGAAGAAATGAGTAAACTAAGAAACACTCTGACATTTATTCTTGGAGTGCCAGCCAGAATTGAAACAGAAAGAGTCGAGGTAAATCCAAAAATTTAAGCTACTGTCAATTGAAGGAAGAATTTTTGAAGTTGAAACAGGGTAACAAGACGATACGGGAATATACTGAAAGATTTATTGAACACCTGATTTGTAGAACATTATATCTCTACCAAATCTAGAAAGGTTGGAAGATATATCTCAGTACGAGAGTTTGTGATTGTTATGAGTCTTATCACCTATCGAATGACAGTAGATGTTGTCGAAACCATAGAAAGATACAAAAACAGGCAGGGGGAAGAGAAAGTGATTGAGAAAATAAAGTGGAAACGATCTTCAACCAGTTTCCGAAAACCAAAGTTTGTAAAAATGGAAAACCGTCCTACTCAACGTTTTGCTGAAAGACCATGTCCAAGATGTCATCGAGTTTATCAGGGTGATTGTAGTATTGATCAGAGGAAATGTTATCAATATGGTGAGACAGGTCATTTATCTAGAAACTTCCCAACTCCTCATAAATGTTTTCAATGTAATTCCCATAACCACACCAGACCGAACAGTCCTCAGTTCAAAGTTCCAATGCTAACTATGGGAGGAAATGCTCCACGTACACGTGGAAGACCTAATGTTCAGAGAAGAGGTCCGGGAGGGGCAAGGGGCGGATCTTTTCAAATGACCAAAAATGAGGCCGAGGAAACTCCAGACGTGGTAATAGGAACTTTTCTCGTTAACTTAGTATATGCTAAAGTGTTATTTGATTTTCATGCAAATTATTCTTTTGTATTGCCATTATTTATGGGGTTTGTGCCTCTTGACGATTTAGTAGTTGATACAGCTAATAATAGTCAAGGATCTGTTAGTTGTGTTTTTAATAATTGTCAAATTGAAATTGAGGGATATGGGCTGCCAATTCGATTGTTTTTGATACCTATAAAAGAATTTGATGTGGTAGTGGGAATGGAAAACCAAGCCAGTACTGTGTGCAATAAAAAGATGATCAGTATTAATTTACCGGGAAAAGGGTCAATTGTGATTTATGGTGATCGGCAAGATCATTATATCAGTTTGTTATCTGTCATGAATGCCAGAAATTGTTTTCAAAAAGGGTGTCACGAGTATTTAGCTTATGTGATTGATTCAAAGAAAGAAAGGATAAGCAAGAGTCTATTCCTGTATTTTGTGAATATCCTGAAGTATTTCCAGAAGATCTGACTTGTCTACCACCAGATCGATCCATCGAATTGAGAATTGATTTGATACCAGAAGTAACACGGGTAGCTAGGGCACCTTATCGTCTAGCACCATCTGAATTGAAGGAATTGGTAACCCAGTTGAAAGAATTGTTTAATAAAGGTTTCATTAGATCAAGTACTTCACCTTGGGGTGCTCCAGTTTTGTTTGTTAAAAAGAATGATGGATCTATGAGGATGTGCATCGACTACAGAGAACTGAATAAGCTGACAATCAAGAACAAATATCCCTTACCAAGAACCAATGATTTGTTTGACCAATTGGTTGGGACAAGTTATTTTTCTAAAATTGAATTATGATTGGGGTATCATCAGCTTAAAGTTAGAGACGAGGACATCGTAAAAACAGCATTTCGATGAAGATACGAACATCATGAGTTTTTGGTTATGCCTTTCGGATTAAGCAATGCTCCAGCGGCATTCATGGATCTAATAAATCGGGTACGTAAAGAATATCTTGATAAATTTGTTATTGTGTTTATTGATGATATTCTTATATACTCAAAATCTGAAGAAGAGCATGTCGAACATCTTCGTCTAACTCTCGAACTATTAAAGAAAGAGAAATTATTTGCCAAGCTGTCCAAGTGTGAGTTCTTGTTAAGGGAAGTTCACTTTTTAGGTCATGTTATTTCTGAGGCAGGGGTAAAAGTAGATCTTGAAAAAATCGAGGCAATTAAAAAATGGAAAGTACCAAGAACTCCTCGAGATTTGTAGTTTCTGGGTTTAGCGGGCTATTATCGGAAATTCATTCAAGACTTCTCAAAAATTGATGCACCATAAACCAAGTTAACTAGGAAAAATGACAAGTATGAATGGGAAGAAGATCAGAATAAAGCTTTCTAGTTATTGAAAGACCGTATACGCAGTGCTCCAATATTATCATTACCAGATGGATCTAAAGATTTTGTTGTGTACAGTGATGCTTCAAAACTAGGTTCGGGTTGTGTATTGATGCAAAGAGGAAAAGTTATTTCTTACACGTCCAGACAGTTAAAAGATCACGAGAAACAGTATCCGACCCATGATATGGAGCTTGCGGTCGTGGTATTTGCATTAAAGATTTGGAGGCATTATTTGTTGGAGACTAAATGTCAGATTTTTACGGATCATTAAAGCCTCCAACATTTGTTTAATCAGAAAAATTAAATATGCGGCAAAGATGATGGATTGAATTGGTTAACGATTATGATTTTGAAAATCTTTACCATCTTGGAAAGGCCAATGTGGAAGCTGATGCTCTTAGCTGGAAAGAAAGAAGTGGTACGATCAAAGCAGTTGCGTTGAGAATAAACTTGACTCCGGATCTTCACGATGAAATTTTAAGATGTCAAGATGAAGCTACCAAAGAAAACAATTTCAATGCTAAAAGAGTTGGCAAGATGATTTCAATCTTGATAAAGAATGACAAGGGAATTCTATGCTTCCAAGGCAGAATTTGGGTACCGTATTTTGGAAATATCCGGGAGTTAATTTTGGATAAGAGTCACAAATCAGAATATTCAATTCATCCAGGTACTAATAAAATATAAAAATTTAAAAACGTTTTATTGGTGGCCAAGATTAAAGAAGGACATTGCAAGATATGTAGAACGATGTTTGACATGTCTTTAAGTAAAGATCGAGCATTACAGTATTTGGAAATTTTAGTGTGGAAATGGGATCATATCACGATGGGTTTTGTCACGAAATTACCGCAAAATCCAAAAGGGTATGATGCTATATTGGTTATCGTAGACCATTTATCTAAATCTGCGCAATTTCAACCAATTAAAGAGAATTGTCCATTATAAAGGTTGGCAAAGATTTATATCAAAGAGATTCTAGCTCGACATGGTGTTCCGTTATCCATCATCTCAGATAGGGACAATAGATTCACCTCAAAGTTTTGGGAGAGTTTTCAAGGGCCAAGGAATCTCGAATCAAATTAAGTACGGCATATCATCCTCAGACGGATGGGCAGAGTGAAAGAATAATCTAGGCCCTTGAAGATATGTTGAGAGCTTGTATTATTGACTTTGGGGGATCTTGGTAAAATCATCTGCCTTTAATTGAATTTTCTTACAATAACAGTTATCACTCCAGCATCCAAGCGGCACCTTATGAGATTTTGTATGGACGAAAGTGCAGAACGCCGTTGTGTTGGAATGAAGTGGGGAAAAGGCAGTTAACCGGTCCAGAAATTGTTCAAATAACTTCAAAAGAGATTGAGCAAATACGTGAATGTATTAAAATAGCCCAGGTGTAATATTTGGTTTCCAGATATAGTTGATACTGCTTTGGGTATGTCTGGTTGTTACAACTTTGGAGTATATGTTGCTAAATTCTAGTATAAGGTGTACGAATTAGTTTTTATTGCCTTACATTTGTTGTTTCGCTTCATCGTTTAATGAATCACCAGAGGAGAACCCTCATCGGACAAGGCATTGTCCGATGAGATCCCTCATCGGATAAGGCATTGTCTGATAAGGTCCCTTCACCTATTACGTGTTGTCTGGTAACCCCCTCATCGATCAAAGTACTGTTCGGTAAGGACCCTTCACCGATCATGTGTTGTCCGGTACCCCCCTCATCGATCAAAGCAGTGTCCGGTAAGGACCCTTCACCGATCATGTGTTGTTCGGTAACCCCCTCATCGATCAAAGAAGTGTCCGAATAGGACTCTACACCGATCAAAGCGTCGTCCGGATATGACTCTTCACCCATCAAAGCGTTGTTCGGATAAGACTCGTCACTGATTAAAGCAGTGTTTGGATAGGACTCTTCACCAATCAAAGTGTTGTCCAGATAGGACCAAATGTTGTTCGATAAGACCTCTCTCTAATAAAGTATTGTTTGGACTAAACCTCATCACTCATATTAGGGCGATAGATGAAATGGCGGTGTAACCGCGATAGATGGAATGGTAGGGTTACCAAGATGTTAATTAAACATTAAAGTTCAGGTTTGAACTATCTTGGGGTTTGCAGTAAATTATGTTTGGAAGAGGGTAATTCACTCACTAGACCTTTTGGTCTAGCCCTCGTTTGTTGTAATAATTTTTTTGGCAGGTCATCCAACATCTGATGATAAAGGCAAAGGGAAGATATAGAAGAATTTTGGAAAAAAGTTTTATAATGACAAAATTTTTGTTAACTCATACTGTTGATTTGTTCTATGTAAATATACTCGGAATGTTTGTAAATTTTTGATACATGATATAAGTGGAAGTATGATACCTTGTTGTTAGCACTGTTTAGTACATGATGGGTTTTTTCAGTTGGTATCAGAGCCTTAGTTTAAGAGATCTGAGTATTTTCCTGATACTTGGACTTAAACTAGAGGTGTGGAGTACGTGATAATAGGTTCCACTGAGATTTCGAACCTGGGAATGTGTTATGATTGAACCTATTATGATGATAAGTATGATAGAGTTAGATTATATGAGACTAATGTAATCTTGAGTTACAAATACCTTATCTATGAATGAACATGTTATCATACTTTGGTATGTGATTAATTGTATACGTGTTTATTGTGGCAGTAAGGAAGTTAAAGTGACGCAAGTATTAAGAAAGAATGACGGATAATCCTAATCGATCTGGAAGAACCTCTACAGTCCATGGAAGAGGTAGGGGAAGAGGAATTATGAGTACAAAAGAGAATCCAAAAATGGCTAAAACCATTAAAACAAGAATTCGAGGTTGGGGACGAGGAAGAGGGAGAGGTATTCGACAAGAAATCCATATAGAAAAGAAAATGTTGGTACAAGAAAGTTCTATGTCAGGCCATGTATGGGGAAGAACAAGGAGTAGAGCCCGTGCTCATGACCCTGGGTTTATTACCCAAGAAATGTTGGCAGTTAAACTGGGAAAATTTCAAGATAATCTATTAAATTTGTTGGGGCGTTCTGCATAGAATAATCCGGAAGGAATAGGGAGGGAACCCGAATTTTCATGAAGAAGTCGGAGCCAGTACACCAGTAACAATTACGTTTGCGCCACCAACTTCATCTTCGGTACAAAAAAGGGAGATATCAAGATGTTTCTTGCATGCAAACCCCCTAAGTTTTTCGGAGAACGTGATCATGTCAAAGCCATGTGTTGGCTTAAAGAATTTGAAGTAAGTCTACAGACTAGTAAAAGTGCGAAAGAAGATAAAGTGATGTTTGATGTATCCAGGTTGCGATCAGTTGCGTTATATTGGTAGGAAATTCTGTCGAGCTCTGATCCGAACATTTTAAAGACAATGATGTGGGAAGAATCTGTAGTGAAGTTTAAAATTCAGTATTGTCTTGAAGCTATTGTTCGAAATCTAGAGGACGATTTCCTTCGGTTAGAATAGGGTAATATGATAGTTCGCCAATATACAGAGATTTTTATGAAACAGTCTTGATTTGCTGAGGCTTATATTGCTAATGAAAGCAGTAAAGTAAGAAGAGTCTAATCTATGAAAGTATGTAATATAGTTGATGTTGCAGAAATTTTGGAACAAGTTATTAATCGTCAACCACAAGAAAGGGTTGGGAATAAAAGGAAAGGGGAAGCAGTAGCAACCGATTTTCGTAGACCTAGATTTGTTGGAAATATGAATCATCCAATCTCAAGGTTTGCTGATAAAGCATGTGCGCGATGTCATAAAATACACCAAGGAGAATGCAACACTAAGACACGACCATGTTTCAAATGTCAAGAATCAGGGCATATAGCCAGAGATTGTCGAATGGTACGCAGATGTTTTACGTGTAATTCTTTTCAACATGTAAATGTTGATTGCTTGCAAGCTAAGAGACGGGGATCTGTTTTTGCTGGGGGATAGGGATTTGGTTATTCTAGGGACCAAGGATCTAGCTATGCTGGGAATATTCCACCCAATCGCGGGCCAATGGTTAATCGTAATGTCCCTAGCGGTCATGGGGAAGTTTGATGTGGTGAGGCAATGGCTAGAGGACAAGCCTTTCAGATGACAAGAGGCAAGGCGGAAGAGCACCCTGAAGTGGTGACAGGTACATTCTTTGTTAATTCGGTATGTGCATTCTTTCGTGTCACCACCAATTGTTGGTTGCGCATGTTTAAAACCTAAAGTTTTTGTTGGAACCCATAATCCTCTTAAGTATCAAATAACACAGTTTAGAACAAAGTTTGAGTGGAAGCGATTATTGTGTTATAGAAATGGTTAACAAGTTTGATAAAAAACATATATGAATTAAACACAAGTTTGATAAAAAAACATATATGAATTAAACACAAGTTTGAACAAATCGATTGCTTGAATAGAATAAGAGATTACAAGTAAACTGTCAACTATCTACTGGTACTCACAAGAAATCTTTATTATAGGAGCGTATAAGAATACAGCAATTCAGGTTTTTGAACCCAAAGAAGACACCTTCTTTTATACGTCCAGGTGCAAACAGAATCTCCTATATTCTAGGCTTCAAACTCTGACTTCTTGTTCAAAGTCTTCTTCCTTCATGTTCCTTGGAATGTGGAACTACTTTTGTGTACGTGGTAGATTCTGAAAGGAGACTTGGAGATAAGGTTGGAACCACTTATGCGCAAACTAATGGCGTTGGAGACTCAGAGGCTCTGTGCCTATAGTGATAGCTCTGTATCAAGTCCTTAAGCTTTTTGCCGCTTATAACTTGTTTTTCCTCTGTTTGAGCACTAGATCTGCATGAGAGGTTCTTGCTCTGTATAAAAGAGAGCTATGTCTCTTGGTGACCTCTGCATCCTAGCTCTTGGTCCAGACTACTTCTTAAACTAAGTCCTATTTGACTAGAGTAAGAGGCTTCTTACTTACACTTTTACAAATAGGGTTTTAATAGTGTTAGATGAGGTTTTGGTAGTAGAAACAGCAAATGATAGTGAAGTGTCGGTTAAGGAAATTTTGGATGATTGTTTTATAACCGTAGAGAGGTGTGAGGTACCCATCCAGTTATTTCCTATACCGTTAAGAGAGTTTGATATAATTGTGTGTATGGATTGGTTGGCTAAAAACCAAGCCAATATAGTCTGCAATAAGAAGATGATTCATATAGATTACCAGGGAGGGGACCGGTTATAATCTATGGTGACATGTGGGATCGTTATTCCGGCCTTATCTCCGTTTTAAAAGCTCGGAAGTATGTGTAGAAAGGGTGTATCAGTTTTCTTTCCTACACAATCGATTTAAAGAAAAAAAAAAGAATAATATGGAGGATATCCCTGTTGTAATAGAATTTCCAAAAGTATTTCTAGAAGACTTAACAATTCTACCTTCTGATCAATAAATAGAAATCCAGATTGAATTATTGCCTGGAGCAGATCCAATTGCTCGAGCACCATATAGATTAGCTTCATCTGAGTTAAAGGAGTTAATGTATCAGCTGAAAGAATTACTGGATAAAGGTTTTGTTCAACCAAGTACATCTCTTTGGGGTGCGTCGGTGTTATTTTTGAAGAATAATGACGGATCAATGAGAATGTGCATCGATTACAGGGAGTTAAATAAGTTGACAATCAAGAATAAGTGTCCTCTCCCAAGAATTGAGATTTATTTGATCAATTTATTGGTTCCACTTACTTTTCTAAGATTGATTTACGATCCGGTTATCAACAGCTGAAAGTTCGAGAAGAAGATGTGTCGAAAATGGCATTTCGTACGCGTTATTGGCACTAAGAGTTTCTGGTCATGTCGTTCGCACTTACAAACGAACCAACAACATTTATGAACATGATGAATAGGGTATGTCGTCTATATATCAATAAAATTGTTATTGTTTTTATCGATGATATTCTGATATACTCCTAATCAGAGGAAGGTCATGCGAACCATTTATGACTGCTTCTGGAATTACTGAAACAAGAAAAGTTGTATGCCAAGATGTCAAAACGTGAGTTCTGGTTGCGATAAGTCCAATTTTTGGGCCATGTTATTTCTGAGTTGGCAATTAAGGTGGATCCACTTAAAATTGAAGCCATTGAAAAGTGGGAAGCATTGAAAAACCCAACAGAAATAAGGAGTTTTCTTGAATTGGCGGGTTATTATCGAAAGTTCATAAAAGATTTTTCTCGTATAGCTACTCCATTAACCATATTGACGAAAAAGAATGTGAGGTTTGAATGGAAGGAGGAACAAACAAAAGCTTTTCAGAGATGAAAAGATAAACTATGTAGCGCGCCAATTCTATCCTTACCTGATGGAACGGAAGATTTTGTGTTCTATAGTGATGCCTTAAAGTTGGGTTTGGGTTGCGTGTTAATGCAACGTGGAAAGGTTATTGCTTATGTGTCATGACAATTAAAGGATCGTGAAAAGCAATATCCTACCCATGATATAGAACTGGCAGCTGTAGTTTTTGCTTTGAAAATCTAGAGGCATTACTTGTATGAAGTCAAATTTTTATAGATCATAAAAGTTTGCAGCATTTGTTCATCAGAAAGGATTAAATACAAACCAAAGACGATGGTTAGAGCTGGTTACTGATTACGATTGCGAGATTTTATATCATCCGGGGAAAGCAAACGTGGTAGCTGACGCCTTAAGTCGTAAAGAAAGAAGTGGTACAGTTAAAGCTACAGCGTTAAGAGCTGAGTTATTGCCAAGTATTCAGGATGAATTACAAAGATTCCAAGGCAAGGCTGTGAGAGAAGACAAAGATCAAATAGGAATGACTTGGTGGGGGTGATATCTGAATTGGTAAAAGACGGTCGGGAATTATTGTGTTTTTAGAACAGTTTTGGGTACCGTCTTATGGTGATCTCAGAGAATGCATCTTCAGTGAAGCCCATAAATCTCGTTTTGCTATCCACCCGGGAACAAACAAAATGTATTGAGATATGAAACAATACTATTGGTGGTCGGGTATGAAGAATGATATAGCGAGACATGTTGAATGGTGTATGACATGTTTGCAAGTAAAGATAGAACATCAGCACCCTTACGGTAAATTGGATTCATTAGAAATTTCGATTTGGAAATGGGATCACATCACTATGGATTTCATAACTAAATTACCTAAAACACTGAAGGGTTATGATGTCATATGGGTCATTGTGGATCGATTATCTAAGTCTGCTCATTTCTTACCGATGAAAGAATCATATTCAATAGACCAGTTAGCAAAATTATATATTGATGAAGTGGTTACATGTCACGGTGTTCCATTATCTATAATTTCTGATCAAGACAGTCGATTCACGTTAATGTTATGGAAAAGTTTTTAGAGAAAAATGGGTTCACTAATTAAGTTAAGTAGAACTTATCATCCACAGACGGATGGACAAAGTGAACGAACAATCCAGACACTAGAATATATGTTTCGAGCCTGTGTTATTGATTTTGGAGGATCGTGGGATAATCATTTGTCTTTGATTGAATTCTCTTACAATAACAACTATCACTCGAGTATCCAAGCAACACCTTTTGAGGTATTATATGGACTAAAATGTCGAACACCGCTGTGTTGGAACAAGGTAGGTGAGAAACAATTGGCTAGACCTGACATAGTTCAACAAAAGACAAATAAAATTAATCAAATTTGGGAACGAATGAAGGTATCCCAAGACCGACATAGAAGTTATGTTGATAAGCTTTGGAAGCCGAATGAACTTCAAATGAATGATAAAGTAATGCTGAAAGTATCACCCTGGAAAGGAGTGGTTCGCTTTGGAAACAAGGGCAAGCTGAGCCTAGGGTATTTGGACCATTTCCTATCCTTGAATGAGTTAGAGAAGTGGCATATAGACTAGAACTTCTTGTGGAGTTAAGTGGCATTCATAACACTTTTCATGTGTCAAATCTACGGAAATGCCTAGAAAAACCAGAGGTAGTTGTGCCACTACCGAAGATTCAGATTGATGAAAAATTGTGTTTTGAAGAAACTTCTGAAGTCATTACCAACTTCAAAGTAAAGGCGCTAAGGAATAAATAAATTGGATTAGTAAAAGTTCAGTGGCTCTATCATAAGGGGTAGGAAGCCACCTGGGAACTCGAGTCAGAAATGCGAGTAAAAAATCCACATTTGTTTACTTAGTGGAATTCTGGGACGAAATTCTTCTAAGGAGAGGATATTGTAATATTCGGTTTCCATATATAGTTGATCGGGTTTTAAAGTAGTTTGGTAATGGAAAGTTTGGGGTTAGAATATGGCATTTATGGGTTATAGAGGAATCATAAGTACTGCTTTCTGGCACATTAGAAGGGAACCATTCTCCCTTATGTTTTTCAATAAGTGGCCACATTATACCTCATGACATCACAGCTCCAAACAGCAAAGAAAAGCTCACGATGTGAGGGAAAATCATCCCAGTTCCCACATACGTCATGCTAAAATCAAAGTAAAATCTACACCAAAAAGAAATCCAGTCATTTAGAATCAAGAAATGGTAATAGAGATAGAACCTTTACGTGTTCTTATATCTTCCACTCCGAAAGTAGGGAATTGAGCAAATCCACATTCTCCTTTTCCAGTGAAAAACCACTGAAAGATTGCCCACAAGATACTGACTGAAAAGAACTTGGCAAACCCCTTGATTTTCTTCCTATATATAATCATATGCGGAAAAATAGTTGTTAAGGATGTGTAATTGTGTATAATACAACGTTGCAAAAGGTCTATGACATATGTTGCGGGCATACTTTGCCATCATTTCTCCCTGACTATGAAATCCATTGATAAGAACAGTTGTGGCCATGCCACTTGGGAATATTAGCTGATAGTCCAAGATCTGTTGAATAAAATTGTTAATATGTCGGTAATATATAAAATTGGATACAGAGAATTAATGCAAACATTTCATGCACCTTTAAAAGTGGCATCAGTACAAAAAGACCAACAAAAGAGATTAATAAAAAGTAGCCCATCATCCAACCAACACGAAGTTCTTTTATGTCCCTGGAGAATTTGCACCTCTTGCCATCTCATATGTCTTCTTGTTCAGAGCCAGAAAGTAAGAGCCAAATCCACCTAAAATTTGTCCCCAAAACGAAATAATAATCAAATTTAAAGACCAAGAAACACATTTCAATATGTAAAAGAAGGAAAAATTAAGATTTGAAGATTGAAACCTCCGATGACAATGGTGTAAGAAGCAACTGAACATGTCTGAATCATTGTGTTCTCGTGCCTGGTAAACGAAACGGTGGAAATCCCAGATTTCTGAAGAATCTTTGTCCAAGTTTTCATGTACACAAAACAAGAAGTGCAGCTGAGACATTCAGATAGGAGTCATCCCATTTGTGAGATTCAATTTCATGGCTATAACAGTGTAAAAAATGCTCCCTAAAATAATGCTTGAAATAACTCCTCGAATTGTTATCTATTTTGTCCATGGTTGCAGCCTCTTTGAAACTTGAAGGTGATCATGATCATCATCTTTCTTCTCGATCTCCTCTCTATCTCTTTAAATCTCTCCAGTCTCCTTCATTTCTGTGTTTCTCATGGCTTTAGACATCAAAAGAAATACAAAGATAAAACTCATAGACAAATGAATAAATAGAAGATGAAAACTTTACATTTTCTTTCGGACTTCAACCTGCTTTTGTTTGCGCTCATACTCTTCTCGGATCTTCTTTTTCTCCGCCTCCACTAATTGCATCTTCTCAATATTAAATTCCTATACCAATCAGATATTAAATGATAAATACATCTAATAATCGTGTAATTACTAAATTGTTGTATAGAGGTACATACCTCTTAAAATCCAGTGCATATGTGAATCAAACTTATTTGAATTTATTGCTACATTTTTTATAGTTTACCAATTGCAATTTTTAGCTAATTCCAAAAGAAAAAATAGATACAAATTTGTATTATGATTATGTAATTAGTGTCCAGAGCTACTTAACAGGTAATGTTATAACCGGGTTTCAGACAACCTGGGTCAAGGTAAAATATACGTGATTAATTGGTAAATTACGTGATGGCATATATATTAATTGATTAATTTCATGAACAATATGCATAGATGAAGATATATATAATATATATATATATATATATATATATATGAGTGGATAATCTTATATGTGATATATGCTATGTGGTGTTATTATTTTATTAAAAAGAGGATGGTATCTTCACCATTAAGCAAAATGGCATTTAATAATATAAAGCCACACCGCCTTAGTCAATATTATAATAATAAACATCCTTCACCGCCTAGGTGGGATATTTAAAGAAAGAAAAAGATAAGGGTTATCCTTATCACTGTATAATTTAGAAAGAAACTCTTGAGAGAGAAAAAGGTGTTTAAAGGCGGTGAGGTGTTCTTCAAGAAATCTGTTGCTTCAAAAGTATTGAAGATTCTGGGTTAAGTGAAGAACTTGTTGTGTGTTAATCTACAAAACAATCTATTTGATAAGGTGAGTTTTATTAATCAAATCTTTATATTTAATGAATATTGAACTATTAAGTATTAATGATTTGGGTATAGAAAGAGCTTGGTAAAAAGCCGTTTTATAGATATTTTAACATAAAGATTATGAGTTTAAAGGTTTGAAATTGTTTTGGAAGAACAAGTTGTTCTTGAGGTTTAAAAAGGTTTGAGTATAAACCTATATTGAAACCATAATTTGGTTTGGAAATTATGAACAGGTTCACTTTGACATATATGACTGAGGTCTGTCTTTGGATGAACTACTTCATATAAATTAATGGGAGGATATAAGGGTGGAATATCAAGAAAGGGGATTATTGGAAGGATATAAGGTTGGCCGTTGTTTGCTCGACCTAACTCTTATTATGATATCTATTAGAGTTACAACAGATTGAAGTTCTCATTTCTTGGTGATTTGAGAGTTTAGAGATGTTGTCTTTAGTAGAAATGATAATAATGATGTTATGGGATTGGAGAAAATATGGCTCATGACCATTGGTTGTGAATAAAATGCTTTGGATAAAAGCATTGATTATGAGGAAACAGAGGAGCTCTGGTTGTACCTTGCAAGAAACCAGAGGGGCTCTGATTAGTTCTCATAATGGAACTAGAGGATTCTGGATGTTGATTTAAAATTATGCAAGTCTTTCATAAATTATTAGTTTAACAAAAGTTTTATATCTTTTAGAAACAAGCTCTGTGTTAAATTTATAGTTTTAAAATAATATTTCAAATAATTTTTATACTTAGAATCCTTTTATGAAAAACAGACTAGAGGGGCTCTGGTTGGCCTTCATGGGTGAACCAGAAGCTCTGGTTGGCTTGTTCTTGTGAACCCTCTGGATAGTAGAACCAGAGGCTCTGGTCCTTCAAATCGAAAATATTTTCTAAGTGTGGTATGTGGAACTAGAGGCCGATGGACACTGTGGAACCAGAGGCCGATGGACACTGTGGAACCAGAGGCCGATGGACTGGAAATCCATTATTTATTTTTAAGTATGGGATTTTGAACCAGAGGCCCGATGGACCTAATCAGGATGCAATTCTTTTATTATTATTCTTTATGTTGAGAGATTCTTTGGTAAATGTTTTTGTGATATCACCATGCATAGCATGAAAAAGGGAAATCTCACTAGACTTTTGTCTAACCCTCATTTTATGTTTTAAAACATGTGTGCAGGTAATACCAGTTATAATATTAATAAGGGAAAAAGCATTCTATGATTACTTCCCTTATATGCTTAGATGTTGGAGATCATGACTGGATATGTTTTGGAGGATAGCTATGATAGTTTACAAATGCATGTATTTTGGAATTTTTAAGTTATGCAATTTGTATCGTAAACCAGTAGCACAGACTCTTGTAATTTTGGACCTATGTGGGAATCTATGTATTCTATGAATATATTCTATGTAATATGCAATGTGTGGAGATTGGGGGTGTTACAGGTAATCCCATTAGCTGCAAATTAGAATGAAATGTAAAGGCAAACAATTACAAATTTTCCAGAAATTCTAGTGTTGCCTTTTTGACAATTACAAAACCATCAACCAAAACACATAGATGCATCCCTTGATTAACATATTGTAAAAGTAATATATATGATTCACCTACATAAATACTCAAACAAGAAAAGTAACTATTAGGATGCAAATAAACTTGAGAGATCTCAAAGATACATTTAGAAGTATCTTAAAAGTGCAACGACTTTAGACCTTACTTGTGGCATCTCGTCCAGTGATTTATCACTTAAAAGTACAACCATTTCAAACCTTGCAGATCCCAATGATTGAGTGCACATCAATGTTGTCTCCGATTGTCATTGCATCTTCTTATGAAAGTGTAAGTAAAAAGTCTCTTACTCTAGTCAAATAGGACTTAGTCTATTGAAGCGGTCTGGACTAAGAGCTCTCATGCAGAAGTTCAAGAACCAGAGCTCTTACTCAAGAGTAAAGGTTCCATTCATACAAAGCCCGTGCTCTATTCCCGTGGACGATCAAGCCTTATGCGCCAAAAAGCATAAGCGTTTGACACAAAGTTACAACTCCAAGACCCAGAGCCTTTGCATAGTACATGCAGAGCTTTTGTATGTTCATGCAGAGCTTCTGGCTACTTTCTCCATGGAACGCATGTGTTAGCCCACACATTCTCGCAAGCGTCTGACAGATTTGACGCGGCTTGACCAAGTCTGCTCCACTTTTCAAGGGAAGTCAAAGATAAGGACGCAGACTAGTCAGCTCAGAATTTCAAGTCTATTTTATAGCATAGTTGTTAGACTTTGGCGTATATAAGGAGGCTTCCTCCTCAGGTTCAGTTAACCTAAGAGAGCCGACTAATACTATACGCAAATTTTGTGAGATTACGTTTTGCTTTGATTGTTCTTCATATTTATCAATAAAAGCATTCGACATATTCAAGTCATTCAATTGTTCTTATTTATACATTGAATATTTCGATTAATCATTCGAGATACATTGTTTGTTTTAATTCTCATCTTTCATAAACTGTGTTTCTACAAATTAAGAGTATCTGGGTTCCAACAACTAGTATCAGAGCCAAATCGATTAACTTCTATCGATTCGATCTTTCTGTAGTAGATTCAATTTTCTTGAACAATACTTTTTCATGAACTGCTTTTTGTTTGACTGCAGTTTGGACCCAAAATTCATCGATTCATCATATGATTAAATGTTTTAATCAAATTCCTTTTAATGGATTTCTTCTTGGATGAATACGAACATATTTTGATAATAAAAATTTGGTTTATTTGATGGAGTTTCTTGGAGTCAGTCGAACTTTTGAACCTTAATTTTGTCAGATCTACGCGTAGGCGTTAAGCAGAAGTTCATGGTGCTCACATACTAAGGCAATGGGCGTTTTGTTTGTCAAACCTATACTTATCGCTCATATCTTGAGTATTTGTTCATCGTCTCTCCTTGTAAATCTGAATCTGTAAGAGCTTATAGATTTATTTACCTGAATCACCAATCCTATATGAATATGGCGATATCCCTTCATGTTTTGCTATTAGAAGCATCAACAGCAATACTGTCATTTTTCTTTGAATTGACCTGCTGTTTCTTGAAGCCACAAAGCTTAATGTTAATTCTTCTCTCCAGTTCTCAATTGCAATGGTGTTTGCTTTGGTTATTCAAGTTATCTCCAATTGGATCAAGCTCTAAAGCTGAATTCCTACTCAACTTGCGGTTTAACGAAAGATTCTTTGTCATAAGACTGGTTGCACTGTTTTGTCAAGAAATTCACACATTTATCGATATCTTAGTTGGATTAATTTGCTACCTTTGGGGTTGAGTGGCTATTTTGTGCTTCAAAGTATGTGTTGGGTTGTAGGCAGATTAAAGTTGCATTATGTGCAATTAGTGGTGCTGCATTCACATTGAATCTGATTTGGTCTATGAGTTGAAAATGAAGATTAGAAAGCTACATTCAGGGGGGAGCTTGAAGATTCCATCTATACCAAGCACACTAAAGCTTTATTGAAGAAAGCAGAGGGGAGAAGACCTAAAGGATTCAAGAGGATGCTTGCTTTATAAAACTTTAGGGGGGAGATTGTTAGGACAAAATTGATCCTAATTATTCTAAAAGTTTTATCAAGCAATCGGGGACAAGGATGGAAGATCTGAAGATGCTGATGTGCTAAAACGACTAAGTCTGGAAGAAGACCAGAGCCCCTCTGGACGATGGTTGTATAAACTTGAGACTCTGGACTCTAAGTCCTTTAGGACCAGAGCTCCTCTAGATGACAAGAGCTCTTTTGGACGACCAGAGCCTCTGGACTCTAAGTCCTTTAGGACCAGAGCTCCTCTGGACAACCAGAGCCTCTGGACTCTATGTCCTTCAGGACCAGAGGCCCTCTGGTTGGTCTATGCTCTTGACGACTATCTTCAGAATCTTGAAGGATGATGTTGATCCCATTTTCGATAATGATCATTTTCTTGTTTATAGGATTTAGTTACCTTATTTATAGGATTTAGTTATCATGTAAATATCGCCTATATAAGAAGTGATAGAGGCATAGAATAGAAGTGAGATGAATGACCAACACTTTGTAACACACAGATTCAAACATATCACATGAGAGTCGATTAGGATTTTTGAGAGAGTTTGTATTCAATAAAGAAAGCGGCAACCAATTTTTAGACATCTTCTTCTACAAATCTCTCATTTTATATTCATGTTAAATTGTTCTACTGTCAGATCTCGGTTTAACATGAACTTTTAAATGTCATAATGGTGTTCCAAATGCAGAAGGTATAAAATGCTTTCCAGTTTAGCTATTTCAACTTGAACAATAACTGAAGGGGAATACTATATATATTGGCCGTATCTCTAAACGGTCCACCCTCTTTTAAGCTTTCACTATTAGGAGCATCAAAGATAAAACTACTAACGTAAATATGTACAAACAAAACATAAGCTTTATGATTTGCTTTCAACCCATACATAAGTTACCATAAAGAGATTCAAGATTTGTTGTAATACCATCTTTTAGTGTGCATGAAGATCCATCTATATTGTTCAGAACCTTCAAGGAATGAACTTGATCGTATTTTTCTTGTTTCAGACCAACAAAATTGATATTATGGAGCATATAAGAGCAATGCAGCAAACTGACATAAGCCTTAACTCTTTTAGTAAACAATGGTTATGACTATGATATGAATATTTCTCATGTGTCACCAATTTTAAATCAATAAATAAAATAGGATGGACAGTAGTAAGAATGCAGTTATAAGGTATTACCTAGTCAGCCTTCTCAAACGATCTTCTAGGACATCCCCTGAGTCTAAATTGTCAGCAATTTCTTTGACTCCCTGTATGATTAACTCACAAATCCACATGCACCTTAAGTACAGTCTTATGATGTAAGAAACACTGGAAAAAGGTTCAAAGAAAATTGTTACAAATGTTCAAAGTTAAAAAGTATAGTTCTTTTTGGTGGATTTTTTGCAGCTGCGTAGGCTTTTTTTCCTGAAAGCTATAACCAAAGCTAATTGTAACAAATATTTATCACTCCAAAATGATATTATAAAGAGTTCTACAACCTCATGATGATGCTATGACTAAAAGGCAACAACCCTTCTTTCCAAATCCAATTACCCCCTCCACCACTTCAGGCCACCATATCTATCAACAACCACCACTTTTTTCTCCTCCACCACGACCCCACCTCCACCTCCACCTCCCTCCACCCCACGACGACGACGACCACCACTAATTGCACCACCACTCACTCAATCTCCACCATCCCAACTCAACCCATCAATTTCTCCAACTCACCGATTCTTTCTGCCCTCGTCTCTCCTACCTCCGCCCTTGCCTGCCGCCAACCCTCCCAAACTACAGCCATTGTCCATGGGAATGTAAAATTACCAAAAATACACTTCAGATTATCCGTTCTTGTGGATCTATTCACCCCACAACTCTAAAAGGAAGGCTGCCAATATGACATTTTAGGGTTTCTTGATAGTTTCTTGAAATTTGGAATTGAAGTTGAATGGGAAGAAAAAGATTCTTACTTTTCAAACTGCACAACATGCAAATCCATCATGGCGTTTGTGGGTTCAATTCAATCTGACCCAAATAAACCATTTTTATGCTTTCAATCCTCAATCCAACCTCAAAAATCATCATCGGAGGTTAAAAAACCCAAATTACGAGTAGCAATGATGTCTTTAGTTGTATTATTTCTATGTTTTCTATTGTTCATCTTGATAAGTACATACATTTCTAGAAGAAGAAAGAACTCACCTTTAGAAGATCCGACGGTTATTTACCTCCGCCGCCATTGATCCGCCAGCCTCCTCCCACCGATGTTCACCTTCGATGAGATTCAATCATTGACAAACAACATCGACCCAAACCGGAAAATCGGAGACGACGAAGCATAAGCGAGAAACTTATTTGACAGAGATTAAACCATGGGAAAGTATAAATGGTTCCTCCAGACCTGAATCGCCCTCTTTCATGTAAAGGGATGATCTGAATCGACCTAGATAGCAAAATCAAATCAAAAATACTCATTCAATAACACATACCTACCTATTGATTTCCTTGGAAAATAGATTCAATCGATACATACCATTTTCAACCATATTTGTGGATTGCGAACCAAACCAGAAAACAAAACCCTAGATCTCAAAATTCATTTTAAAATGGAAGGAAGCGTCTAGATGAAAACCGATTGGTAGCATATGTCTTCTCTCGCCTCCTTCCATGTGTTCTTGCTTGTGATACATAAACGAGGTCTGTGGTAAAATGGGTCGCAGAGATTGAATACAGAAGAACAAGAAAGCGGCCCATTGTGGTAATTTTAGAAGTTTGATAAGAGAAAGCAGGTTTAACCTAATTAGGATTTGGTGTTGGCATACAAAACTTATACATTGTGTATAATAATTTGTAATTAAGAGATTTTTGAATTTCTTGTATAAAATGGTAATAATCTATACTTTAAGTATTGTAATTAAGATTTAAATATAAATGGTTATTAATATAGTATAGATATATCAATGATATGTAATTTTGTACGACATTTTTATTATGAGTAACAAATTTCAGATATTAGAAAACAAAAAACTGAAAAAGTACCCAAAACATAATCACAAACCAACTGTACAATCCACTCTTTTATATATAAATGAATTAATTAATTTATAACTTAAAATACTTTTAAATAAAAAAAAAAACAATAACAAAATGTAGGCGACAATACATAACCCACCAAGATCTCTCTCTCTATCTTGATAAAGCATTTACAACAATGGCTATCACCACCTTCTTCTCCTTCTCCTTCATCCTTGTCCTCTCTCTCTTCACCCTGATATCTGCAAAATGTCACCCAGATGATGAACAAGCCCTGCTTTCTTTCAAGTCCGCCATCACCGCCGACCCCTCCGCCATGCTTTCATCTTGGAAACCTGCCACCGACTGCTGCATCTGGGCTGGAATCTCATGTCAAGCTCCCAACAACCGTGTCAATAGTATATCACTTTCCGGCCAACCCAACTCCTACTTATCGGGTACCATATCGTCTTCCCTCTCAAAGCTCCGTTTCCTTGATGGTATTTACCTCGAAAATACACGCAATTTATCGGGTCCTTTTCCCACTGTTCTGTTTCATCTTCCCAATCTCCGGTATGTTTATATCGAGAATAACAAGTTATCGGGTCGGTTGCCGACAAATATTGGTAACTTGACCAGACTCTATGCACTTAGCTTAGAGGGTAATAGATTCTCTGGGAAAATACCGAGTTCGATCTCCAAGTTGACTGAGTTATCGCAGCTCAAACTCGGTGGCAACCATTTCACCGGAACGATACCCGACGGAATACGACAACTTAAGAATCTAACGCTTCTAGCTCTAGACCGGAACAAACTTACCGGGAGTATTCCGGATATTTTCACTTCATTTTCAGACCTTCGGGTTCTTAGATTGTCGTATAACAGGTTTTCCGGTAACATTCCGGCGAGCATTTCTGGTCTGGCTCCGTTACTGGCGTACCTGGAATTAGGCCATAATTCACTAAGCAGAAGAATCCCAGATTTTCTCGGCAAGTTTCGGGCGTTAGACACTTTGGATTTATCGTGGAATCGATTTTCGGGAACGGTACCAAAAACTTTTGGGAATCTGACGAAGATCTTCAATTTGGATCTCTCACACAATCAACTAATAGATCCATTTCCTGTTATGAATGTAAAAGGTATTGAATCGCTGGATTTGTCGTATAATAAATTTCATCTGAAACAGATCCCGAAGTGGGTGTCGTCGTCTCCGATTATATACTCTTTGAAGCTTGCAAAGTGCGGGATCCAGATGAAATTAGACGATTGGAATCCATCGGAAACGTATTTCTATGATTACATCGATCTATCGGAAAATGAGATCAACGGGAGTTCTGTGAAGCTGTTGAATCGAACTGATTATTTGGTGGGTTTTTGGGGTTCAGGGAACCGATTGAAGTTCAATTTGGAGAGTTTGAAGTTTCCGGCGACGTTGAAGACGTTGGATTTATCGAGGAATTTGGTTTATGGGAAGGTTCCCAAGGCGGTGACAGGATTGAACTCATTCAATGTTAGTCATAATAAGTTGTGTGGGGCTCTGCCGGCGACCACATTTCCGGCGAGTTCATTCGCCGGGAATTCTTGTCTGTGTGGATCTCCGTTAGCACCATGTAAGGCCTAAGGGGTGTGTTGTGTACTAGTTACTTTGCTCGGTGTTTTTGTATTAAAAATGTTATATTCAATAATCAAAATAAATTAGTGATTTATAATAAATAAATTTATGTACTATATAATAGAAAATTTAACAAAAACTCTTAAAAATCATTTTTTATACATAAATTACAGTTTATTAATGTATATTATTTAAAATTTAAGATTATAAGTAAATTGTGCATAAATATAACTTATTAAAGATTTATTTTTAAATCATATAACTAACTGTAAATAAACATAATTAAATACATAATAAATATATCATTTTAAATGCAAAAAAATTAAAATATAATCAAGATAATCATTAAATTCTAAAAAAATTATTGTCTTTATAAAAATTATATTGTTAAGCCAAAAATAGATTACTTCATTATTAAACCTAAATTAAATTATAATAAAAAATTGAATAAAATAAATTGTACAAAAAACGAGAACTTTTAAATAATTAATTTAATATTAATATCGATATATTTTTTCAAATTTTTATGATATCTTCAAATTTATTTTTATTCAAAAATAAAAAAAAATTATCTTTATAAAAGCTACATAAACTTATTATATACTAACAGAGACAAAAAATAACAAAACATTAAAATAAAGATGTATCTTGCTGCATTGCACAGGTAACCTATTATTTTTCTAATATCGAAGTCCACTAACTAATTTAAGCGTTGATAAAACCCTTAGAATGCGTTTGGTTTGCAGGAATGGAATGAAATTGAGGGGATTTGGATTTAAAATTCATTCCAATCCTGTGTTTGGTTGGCAAAATGGTAAGGATTTGAAATCCCARGTTTTCATTAAAATCCCTTAAACATGGGATTTGGAAATCCTTTGCATATGGCCGGSATTTGGAAATCCTTCCCTTCGACTCGCTTCCAGATCCCGCTTCCGTTCTCACTTCCCTTCCCGTCCTCTCGCTTCCT
>NW_020200736.1:41669-49270 GCF_001531365.2 Cynara cardunculus var. scolymus
CTCTTCGCCCCTTTTCATTCCAATACTGAGTAAGAAGCATGTTGGCCCAACTGATTCAGTCTAGTTAATGTTAGGAATTCAGTCTAGCTAATTACAGGGCTGTGGAAATGACAGTCAATTTCTACGTATTTAGTTCATATACAGTTCAATTTGGCTTCTGTATGATTTTGAGTTCATGTACAGTTCAAATCCCTCCAAATCCAAATCCTGCAAACCAAACACAGGAATRGATTTTAAATCCAATCCAATCCAAATCCCATGGAATCCAAATCCCTCCTGGGAATCCAAATCCCTCAGAAACATTCCTGCAAACCAAACGCACCCTTAGGGTCCGTTTGGTTTGTATGATTGTTTTTTGGGATTTGGATTTCATGGAGGATTTGGATTAGAATGAATTGGAAATGATTGTTGTGTTTGGTTTGTAGAATTTGCAATGGAATTGGATTTCATTATTTATAAATAATTTAAAGAAAAAGTTATTAAATAATTATAAAATCAATTGAATTATATTTTTATTAATCGATTGTTACAAAACAAATGTTTTTAACAAATTTTAAAACCTCATTGCATATAATTCTACAAAATTCCGTAAAATCTTGAGCACTCCCTAAGTATTTCAAAATTCTATATTTAAAGGATTTCAATAAAATCATAGAATTTCAAATTCAGACAATACAATAAACCAAACCTCCCAAATCCATTTCGTTCCTTCAAACCAAACGCAATCAATAGTCATTAAGTTGTTTGTATATGTTTTTTGTTTTCTTGAAGTTATAATAATGTTTTTCAATAGGATGAAATGTTTGTATATTCTAATTATTTAACAAATAATGGTATAACCCTGTAAAATTTTCCATTTTTATCTTCCGATCTTAAAACAAGAGATTATTTTATATGATATCAGTAAAATCGAGAGTGAAATGTAAGTAAAAGTAAACAAAATTGTTATTCTTATTGAACTTTTAATGACTTGTTATCTCGGAATAGTTTCTGGTAAATATCTATTATTATCTGGTGAAACCAAATCAAATCAAATTTTAATCTATACTATATCATAAAGCATTTGATAAGAACTCTTAAGACTATTTTTTATGCATGAAGTATTGTTTATTGATGCATATTACTTACAATTCAAGATTACAAGTAATTTTGCATAAGTACAACTTATTAAAGCTCTATTTTTAAATTTGTGTAACTAACTGCAGATAAACATAATCAAATATAGGATAAACATCCATTTTAAATATAGAAAATCTATAATTTAACTAAAATAATCATTAAGTTCTAACATAATGTTTAATTATTATCTTTATAAAAAATTATATTGTTAAACTAAAAATAAATTACTATCTTATTAAATCTAAATTAAATTATAATAAAAAAATGAATTAAAAAAGTTACACAAAAAAAACGAGAACTATTAAATAGTTAATTTGATACTAATATCGATTTTTTTTTCAAATTTTTATGCTATCTTCAAATTTATATTTCATTCAAAAATAAATATCGATTTATCAAAACCACATAAAATCGTATTATATCGATAGAGACAAAGAATAATAACTAAACATCAAAATCGAGATTTATCTCGCTACATTACGCAAGTACCCTTCTAATATATCTAAATATATTTAACTCAATATTTTCCACCGGTAAAGAACGTATAGTCAAGTTGTTTAACTAAATGACGAACTACATAAAAAGATAACGTTTCGATCCTATCAAATGTAATATATTTTAAAAACTTCATTTTGATACCTTAGACATTATATCATTCATTCATTTACATTTAGATGTAATATTTCAAACAATTAAATTAAAATATGTTACATAATAGGAATCAAATAAAAGTATGTTGCATTTTTATGCAATCTCATATCTAAATTAGATACTTAAATGTTTGAAATTACAGATCTGAGATACCAAAATGAAGGTTTTGAAAGTATATTACATATTAGGGTCGACGCCTTTAGCGTGAAAGGTAGAGAATAGGGTAGGAGCCGATTCCGGAGTCTTCACGGGTCATCTTCAAACATTTCTTCACACTACACGAAGGTAAATTAATCCACCGTTTAAACTATTTGATAATATTAATACTTTTGTAATTCTACTAATTCATAATATTATTCTTATAGAGAGATTGTAATACTCCTAACTGTTAATTTGTACAAGTTGTGTTAAGTGAACTTTGGGTAGGATTGTGCATAAGATATTTGTATCTTATGCTTAACCAACTTGTACCTTCGACTAGTTTTGTGACAAAAGTTGAGTTTATACCTAATAGGGCATAAATTTGATAATCTAGACTTAAAGGATTAAAACTGACCACTGATAAACTTTATATATATAAAAAATGAATATATATATATATATAGGCGGGATCAAATGAAAATCGTCTAATTCTTAGAAACCGTGTAAACTAATTTCGACCAATATGAAAATTTCTTTTTTTTCTTAATTAAATTTAATCATTAAGATAGATTTGTCATTTACATTGTTTTCTATTAAATATGAAAGTTATTAATAAATTTTAATTAAGGTAAAATAATAAAGAAAACTTGTTTGCTTAGCAACAATTATTGATGAAATTGTTTCATTTTTTTTTAATTTTTTTGGATGATTTTGTTCACTTAATGGTTAACAAAGTCTGTAATGGTAAATGCATTGACGCTATGAAACGTGTTCGGATTGCAAAAACTTTGTCGATGAAATGGATGCATAACGAAAGTGAAACTGTTGGGTTTGAGAATGAGCATTATTGTTGTATTCAAGTTTCTCCATTTCTTACATATTTTTGTAATAGTGTAGTTTTATTACTTTCTTAGTATAAATAGTATTGTCCTTTGTAATTGTCATTATCAAGTCATTAGCAGATTGTAATCAGATTTAGAACTGTAATTCTCTCTCTCAATAAAGGAAATTACATTTGGTGATCTATTTCTTTCTATTCTTACATTCATCGTGTTCTTGAAGATTGATATCATATTTGTATGAAATTTAGACTTCACAATTGGTATCAGAGCAGACTGCAGCAGTTTTGATTAGAGGATTAAACGAATTTGCATAATTTTGCACGAATTTTAGTGGATTGATCGATCTGGGTTTTGATGTTCATCATCCGTTCATAGTGTTCTTCATCCAGAATCTGAATTTGAGCTTATTTTGGTTGATTTTTGATTGTTAATCGAAAAATTTTGCATCGCTAGATTCGCATTTGAGTTTCGAACAACTTTGATTCACACTGTTTTTTATTTTAAACAAGTTTTGAACCCGATTTAATCGATATTTGAGTTGAATGTTCTTCAAAACTCATAATTTTTCATGTTTTGATGCAATTTTTTTTGTAAAAAGTGTGAAATGTGTGTTTTTGGTTGAACTTTAGTCTGGTTAACTCTTGATCGGTTTAGGGTGTAATCCGTTTAAAGCGTGTTCGATTTAATATTTGTGTGTTTCGAGTTTTGTTCGATTTAGGTTTATCCGGGTAACTCTTGTGCAGATAGTCAAGCGATTTATATAATCCGCCTGGTAAGTCGTTTATAACTTGTGCGGATTATTGGACGATTTACACAATCCGATGGGTAAGTCGTTTATGTTTTGTGCGATTAGTTGAGCGATTAAGAAAATCCGCTTGGTAAGACTTATACTTTGTGTATATTAGTCTATTGAGCGATTTATTCCTTGTATATTGATCGTACATTGATTTTGACTTGAACGGATTTTGACTTTTTGATCGATTTAAATCTTTGACTTTTGATCGATTTGTTTTTAAAAGGACTTATTCGTATTTTGACTTGTTGACTTAGTTGACCTTGACTTGTTGGCTTGTTGACTTTTTATGTCCAATTTTCATTTTGGAATTTTAACTAAGTGTTGAAAACATCCGATTTGAGAATTTTAATACAAATTGATTTTTGTGCTTTATCCGTATTGATTTTGCTTAATCCGCATAAATTTTGCTTAATTGTCTAAATTTGATTAAGTGGTGATACGTGATTATGTGCGATTTAAATCTCTTTGTTGTCCGGACTTCTAATCCGGATAACTTGTTGAAAAGTTCCATCTTTGTTGTCCGGACTTCTAATCCTGATAAGCTTGACCGGATTTCTAAACTGGATAAGTTTGTTTGCTTAATTTCTCTAAGTGTTGAATGAGTGCATATTTTTGTTTGAAGATTATCATATATATTTTTGTAAACTGATCATTTAATTCAAACTTTGAACTGTAGTTGATCCTATTTCATACGAACTGATAATATGAGTTCAAGAGAAGCAATGGCTATTGGTACTGATACCAAGCCACCAGTGCTGTTTCGCGGAGATTATAATCAATGGAGAGATAGATTTCTGAATTTCATTGAGAGAATGAAAGAAGGAGATCTGATTTATGCAATCTTTATTGGAAGGTCCTGCTATGTACTACCGAGAGATACCTGCTGATCTAGAAGAAGGCATACCTGCTCAGACAATAATCAAAGAAAAGTATCAATATTCAGCTCAAGAAAGAGAAAGAGCCCATGCTGATGTGCTTTGCAAGTCTTACATGATGCAAGCACTGACTAATGATATTTACACTAGTATTGACAGTCATAAATCATCAGGTCACAGCATGTGAGTTCAAATTGAAAAAAATGATGATGGGTTCGAAAGTGGGAACTCAGCTGAAAATTACTAACTGTATATCAGCATATGAAGAGTTCAAGGCTAAAGATGGTGAAAGTATTGATGATGTTTATGATAGGCTTGCCAGACTGCTTAATGAGCTGACAAAGAATGGAATTTCTAAAACTACAATAGAGATAAATGTTAAATTTCTTAACAATCTTCAATCAGAGTGGAAACCATTTGCTAATCATATCAGATTCAATAAATCGTTATCTGATATTGATATTCATGAGATCTATGAAACTCTGAAACAGAATGAGGAAGATGTTTTGGAAATCTGAAATGCGAAGAGGAAGAAAGAGAAAGAAGATGCTGATCCTTTGGCTCTTATGTCTGAGAGAAAGGAGAAGAAAATAAAAGGCAGATTTGGAAAGCAAGTCAAGGAAGTTAGCCAATCAAGTGAATCTGAAGAAGAAGACAGTAACAGCTCAGATTCAGACTTTGAAATGTCAGAAATCAGACAGGCCATGGCAATGCTAACTAAAGCATTCCAGAAGAAATTCCCAAAACGGCCACACTCGAACAACCAAAGATTCTCGTCAGGTTCAAAATATGAATTCAAAGACAAATTTGGCGAGAAGAAAAAATATGAAAAAAAGAGGTTCGAGAAGAAGTATGAGAAAAAGCCGGAAGAGAAGAAGAAGTTTAGCAAAGGTGTAGCTGATGAGAACACTAAATGCTATAACTATGGTAAACTAGGCCACTTTGCTGTAAATTGTAGGAAACCGGTAAATCGAGATACCGACTACTACAAGAATAAATTTCTTCTKTCCAAACAAAGAGATGCCGGGAAAGCACTCATGGCTGAGGATGAACACTGGCTGAATCTGACTGATGAAGAGGAAGAAACTGAAGCTGTTGCACATGTGTGCTTGATGGCTAGATCGAATAACTGTTCTTCAGGTGAAGAAGAAGAACAGACTGCAGAAATGAATGAAGAGGTATTGGATCAATCATRCATTAAACAGATGCAAAAGATGATGCTCAAACTCCAATCTTTCCAGCAAGAATTAAAATCATAAAAAATGCGTTCAAATAACTTTGACAAACAATTAAAAACGCAAAAAGAAAAATATATCAAACTATATAATGAAAATGCTGGAAACTTGGATTGGGCTAAGTCCTTGTTATCTGAATCGAAATTATTTGATGAAAAATCCAATATCTTAAAAGCCGAATTATCTGATTTAAAGGAACAATATAAATCATTAGAATTAGTTAATGAAGAACAAATTGTTAAAATAAGTAAGCTTGAACATCAAATAATTCAATTAAATAAAAAACTGAAGGCTAAAGAAGAAATTTTATACAAAAGAGGACAAACTGATCAAACTATTTTTCTAAACAAACCATCTGAAACGAGATTTTTAACCCTCGGGAAGGACTGGGGTATGAAAATCCAAAAAATTTAGAAAAAGCTTTACATTATGCCCCGACCTTGTACAAATTTGAATATCTTGATTGCGGTCCCGAGTTTTCGGTAAAATTTACAAAATCTTCTGATGAGGTCGAACAACGAGAAGATTACAATCGTCAAAGAAAAGACAAAATGCAGGTTTCGTTTGACTATTCAAATCTAAATGAAAGTTATAATAATCAAGACTCTACAGTTTCAACATATTATTTTCATAGTTATTCAAAGGCAAAGCTTGAATCAAAACCAGTTGAACCAAAGCTTTATAATCCTACTCTAATTTTAGAAAAATAATTGGTTCAGTTGGAAAAGATTTTAACAGAAGAAGGACTTTCATTTAATAAACAGAAACAAGAATTTTTTAAATAAAATTGAAAATTTACAAAATTCTACAATGAAAACGGAACATGTTGAGTCTGAGTATTTTTCGTGTGAAAAGTCTTTGAGTGAAGCCACCGACTCAGAAGAAGTCAATAATTTTAATGAAGAAATTAATTTTTCAAATATCTTAAATTCAGATGTTTGTTTAGATAATGAGAGTGATCGTTTTGATTTTTCAAATAATTTATCCAGTCATGAAAATTTCATTGTTAAAAATAATATGACTGAGGATTCTGATTTAGCTTCACATTTTGAAAAGAATTTTAATCAAAAACCTGTTTCCGAGAATGTTTACTATAAAAAGAATAAAACCAAAAAGAATTTGAGGAAACATAAGACGCTTACCAAGAAAAATAAAGTTCGACATTCAATTAAATCTGATAATTTCTTTTTCCCTTTTCAGATAATGCGTTGAAGTTTAAGACTATTTGGAGAGTAAAAGAAAAAGACAAATCATCAACTCAACTGAAGAAGAATAATTTTACTAAATTTGTATTAAATGATTCGACATTGAATAATTCTGTAATAAGATATTCAGTTGATGAATTATTTGATATTTGAAATAGTAAAAATAATTGTTCTCCGTGTAGAGTGAATGAATTACTTAAGTCTTTTAATTCGTTTAAATCCTATCATTTCATGCATTCTGTGTTTTCTTCTTTATCTAAGAATATAAATTTTAAAGAACGTTGGTTCGGTACATATAGTATACCGCCAATAAAATCTGAGCTTAAAGGTCCAAAACTAAAATGGGTACCAAMAYCCAATTGATTCATTTTTGCARGTTAACCGGCATGTGTGGTTCTTAGACTCCGGATGTTCTAAGCACATGACTGGTAGAAAAGATCTTTTAGCTAACTATGTTGAATCTTTTGGAGGTACAGTAAGATTTGGAAACAATCAATACGCGCCTATCCTTGGATATGGTGACGTAATTTCTGGGAATGTAACTATTAAGAAAGTGTCGTTTGTCGAATGACTTGGACATAATTTGTTTAGCATAGGTCAATTTTGTGATAAAAATCTAGAAGTCTGTTTTAAAACTAATCAATGCAACATCCGAACTACTGATGGTAAGGAGCTCTTAGCTGGACTCAGAAGATCAAATCTCTACACGATTGACCTATCAAATACACAAGTGGATA
>NW_020200736.1:52640-74560 GCF_001531365.2 Cynara cardunculus var. scolymus
TTTACAAGGGATTGAGCGGATTTACAAATCGTCTAATTCATTTGACCGGATTCCTAAATCGTTTGTTGATTTTGCTTTTTCAAGTCCTTAAATCGTTCATCTATTGAGCGGTTTAATCCTTCATTTGAGCGATTTAGCTTTATTTGTTGTGCGATTTATCTCTTAATCGTTTGAACCTTGAGCGATTTATTCTTAAACCGGATAAGTCTTGACCGGTGTTCTTCTAAATCGCCTATGCCTTGAGCGATTTATTGTCCGGATTAACACTTAGTTATTTCATATTCCATAAATCGGACACTTCTTGACCGATTTATTCTAATCCAGATAAGCTTTGAGCGGTTTAGAATTTGAACGTGTTTTGACTTTGGCTATAGATAATCGACTCATTTTTACTTTTCATTTTTTACTTTTACTCTCGTTACACTGTTCATCATCGTCTCGTTACATTTGTTTTTCATTATTTTTAGGTGTTGACCGGATTTCTCACCGGAGAAGGTGACTGAAGATCACTCCGATCAACCTTAATCCGGTTGAGATTTGAGCGGATTTGAATAGTTGTTTTAGACTTGATATTGTTTTTGTTATATCCGGTCACCAAATTTCTTTTTCCATTAAGTTTTTTTTTTCGTTAAGTGTTTTTGTTTTCTTTCTTTAATTTTTTTGTTTGTTTATTTTTGTTTAGTGATTTTTTTAGGGATTAATTTTTTTTTTGTTTTTGCTCTGTGTATTTTTTTGTTTTAAATTTTTTTTCTTGAATAATATGGGTTCTAATACTTTAGATTTTTTACAGGTTAATGGCGGATATAAGACATCAATCTGACGAGGAATCTCACGTTCCTTCGGTCAGATCCGACAATATTCCAATTCATCCACCTAACCAACCCATACCCTCTGAAACCCTATTTCCTCAAATTAAATACCTAGATATAAAACTTAATAATCATTCATTCTCTTTTGATATGCCAGCCGAATACCCAGTCATCCCAGAAATACTGAAAGGAGACACCATAGCCTACTCTCTATCAGCTAATACACTTGTTCTAATGGTGTATTTACAACAATTCTGGAGTTCGCTTACTTTGGAAAAAGACGGTGACACCTTTTATTTTGAAGGGGCAGTTGATGAATATGTCAGCCGTCTGACATTAAAACGACTAAGAAGGATTCTCCGTTTGCCCGGACCAGGCTCTACTGTATTTGAAGATTTTGTATCAGATCAACAACTGTGCTTAGACATCAAACAGTTAGGATACTCGGTAGAGTTGACTAACCCGACACAGTTCAAAAGACGATTCCTACCATCTATTTGGCATTTGTTGTTCTCAATTCTGAACAGATGCCTGACGTCAAAGACTGCGGGGATAGATACTTGCAGTAGCTCGTTTCTCAAATTCTTTCATGGAATAGTTTTCTCGAGAAACTATGACTATGCTTTAGTCATATGGAATGAATTGGTGGAGCTTGTCAACGCAAAAAGATTCTCGTCTAAAGCCAGGAAATTTGTGCCCTTCCAGACGTTTTTGCAACTTTTCATTAAGGCAATGATGAATGCTAATGAAGACAATCCGGCTAGTTCCAATGCTGAAAAGGGGCCAACATTCGTCGTCTCTAGAATTCGGTAGCATACAAAAGTAGAAGATTTGGATTCCATAATGGAAATATCACCAGAACTAATTGCCTTAGCTGATCAGACTGCTCAATGCGTTATAGACTATAGGAGAGTGATAGATCCTATAGTTCAATCAGACCCGGTTGAACTTGCCTACGAATCACCCCATGCCTTAGTTGTGAGAGAGGAGTTAGAGATAAAAGAGAGAGTTCAGGAACATGGGTTACCTAAACAGGGAAGTGTGCTGAAGGAAAATGAATTAGAGAGGGGTGAACAGGAGGGGGGAGCGTCTGATCGGCAAAGTACTTCATCTGACAGTACTTCTACAACTTCTTCAAGTTCGGAAGATACTGAAACTGATAATGAGGCAGTTTCTGGTGATCATGATGATAATAATGATGTTGGATCGGACGACCATGCTCAAACTATTCCTTCACATAATATTCCAATTGGAGCACTGGTTGATGATATAAATGACATTTTTCTAGAATTTTTAGCTCCACAGCCTTGTCCGAGTCTAAATTCTTTGTCGTTCAATGTTGAAGAATATGATGATTATGACCGTATTCTTCAAGACATTTCTATCGGAGAAGGAGATGAGGGAGTTTCAGTTGAAAATGAAGAGTGATTGAGTGAAAGGGACGAAGAAGAATATGGAGAGGGTGTGAGTGGAGCACAAAATGAATATCAAGCTCCTTACCTAGCCGACACACATAGCCGGGCACCCACATCTACTACTGACATTCATTCTTTGAATGTTGGTATTGAACAAGACATAGCTAGCCCAGTTATGCAAATGCACACCCCACCCATCCACTCAACTAGTTCTCAACAACCAGTTGTTTCAATTGAACACGGGGATATAGCACATCCGCTAACTACTTCTCATTTGGAGAACGTAGTTATTGAAACAAGTAGGCCGCTGCCCCAGCCTACGACATCAATTCTGTATACCTCGAGTCTAGTGCCAATACATATAGGTACACACGAGTCTAGAGCATCTGTTGCTCCAAGTGCAGTTCTTAGTGAACTAGCTGGAACGACCAGAGTGGTGTCATTTGACATTTCACAAGGACAGGTCGGAAGTCCTCCCAATGTTACTATCATGCCAACATTGAACGTAGGCACAACAGTTTATTCAACTGTTGTTTCAACTGGTAATCTAAGTGATCCAGGTCTGAGCTTACCAGACTTTGTGTCACGGGAATATCTGGACGGCGCCCTAAAGGTTGTTCAATAAAATATGGATGCACAGATTGCAAGTCTGAAAAGACTTCTGAAGGGGAAAGAAACGGTAGAAGAAGAGCAACCATCTGCGCCATCACCACCACATGTACCTGAGCCGTCGGTACAAGAACAAATGGTGGATGAACTTAAATCGCTGTTGTACGCAAAATTGATGGCATCTCAAAATCCTGACGCTGAAGATGCAAACTTGGTTCGGCTCTTAAGACAACAATTGGATGTTAACCCTTTCGTTAGAGCCTCAGAGTTTTTGACTTTTCAAGATGTGGTTACTTCTAGCTTAACAAAAGTTATCAAGTTAATCACATCCAAAACCCAAGATCTTAAAAGTTCAATGGATGCCCTTGTTGAACGGGTGTCTATCTTAGAAGAAACTTGAAGATCTCAGGCCATCTCTCATAAAAGACGGCATGATGATCCGGATGATCCAGATCATCATGAGGGGGAGAGGAAGAGACAGAGATTGGCTGAGACATCTGAACAAGCTGCAAGGGTTGAAAATGAGCCATCTGCTTAAGACGTAATTGCTGAAGCTTTTGCCCCAGAGTCTGTTGGGGAAAGAATAATTGAGGCTATTGTTATAGAAGATGAAGAAGAAATGGAGACAAGTCCTATGATCGAGCCAATGGTTGAAAAGCCGGTGGACTCTACAGTAGGGACAAAGTTGTTATTGGACTTGTCTGCTAATGTAGGTTTCAATGATGTATTTTCTACTGTTCTGGGTGGAGAGCAAGATTTTGGAGAGGACATTGATAATATTGACGAGTCAACTGGGCTTTACTTTGACTTTGAAGCCGATCTAAATGATGAAGATCAAGTTTTTCCTCTTCAAGATGACCGTCAGATTATTCCAGAATCTTCCACTACAGATATAATTGGTGTATCAGACATCTCTGCTCCTAGAGAACATGTTGATCCTACAGAAATTTTCACAAAGAATTATGTACCATTTCATATTCGAGCAAATTTTCTAAGTTACGATAGAGAAAGGATCCGAGAGCCGTACTTGGAAGATATCTACTTTGGAATTTTTATCCGTCATCGTAAGGTTCTGAGCGGTTATAAAGTCCTTGGTATCCATCGGCAAACCAAAGATTATCGTTTAGAATACAAACACCTTTTGAAAGCTAAGTGCCTACCTATTAGTGAAGTTCGTACCAAGCATCGGGTTCTCACAATTAAGCAGATCGATGCTCAAAGACTTCTGAGAATCTGGTATCCTGTCTTTACTGTGACTAGACAAGATGGACAAATCTGGAGATTCAGTGAAGCTGATTTTTCAAGCTTATATTTGGAAGATTTAGAGTATATGTACTTTGAGATCAGAAACATGACTAACAGGAAGGAGGGAGCTCTAATTGCTCTTGATGCTATTAAAAGATTTATGCGGTGTCATGTAAAGTTGGCTATGGTCATAGATGTTCAAATGGGCCTCGAAGACAATCAAAGAATTATCAACCTGAAAAGTCCTAATCAAGACTTAGAAGATATTGATGCTTATCCTGTTCACATGATTCTCGAAAAGACAGAGTTCGGAGTCATATATTTTTCTCAGCTTCAAGTGAAGAAATTTATGAGATCCAGTGAGTTGAACAATTATTCAGACGGTACGATAAGGTTGGTAAGACAGGCGCTTGATTTGAAAAGGGTGAACAACGACAGAGCTGCAGAGTCAGAGAGAATGAGTTCTAAAGAAAGATATATGTTGATCAATGCTATAAATCTGCTCGAGGAGAAGATTCAGTACAGGAACGCTCTAAGGAGGCTAGAGAAAATTCTTGGACTTAGAAAGACAAAATTTACAAGAGTCCAAACTTGAATCCAAATGGGGAGAATGTTGGGTTTGAGAATGAGCATTATTGTTGTATTCAAGTTTCTCCATTTCTTACATGTTTTTTGTAATAGTATAGTTTTATTACTTTCTTAGTATAAACTGTATTGTCCTTTGTAATTGTCATTATCAAGTCATTAGCAAATTGTAATCAGATTTAGAACTGTAATTCTCTCTCTCAATCAAGGAAATTACATTTGGTGATCTATTTCTTTCTATTCTTACATTCATCGTGTTCTTAAAGATTGACATCACATTTATATGAAATTTGGACTTCACAGAAACCATTTCATTATTGTTAAGAAAATGTTGTGTAATTAGCGAACAGTGAAACCATTTCATAATTAGATTGAAACGGATTCATCTACCAATAACATGAAAATGACAAATGTCTCATCTAACATTACGTTGATTTGTGTATTGATGAAATTATGAAACGTGTTCGGATTGTAAAAACTTTGTCAATGAAATGGGTGCATAACGACAAATAAACCATTTCATAATTGTTAAGAATATGTTGTTTAATTAGTAAACAGTGAAACCATTTCATAATTAGATTGAAACGGATCCATTTACCGGAAACTTGAAAATAACAAATGTCTCATCTAGCATTACGTTGATTTGTGTATTAATGAAACTGTGAAACCATTTCGTTCATGAAATGTAGTAGTAAACTTTTTTCGATGGATGTTATTTTTTTATAATATTTGAACATAAAATTAATATATTATTTTACAAATGATTTTGTTTCATCAATATTACGATATACATGATATGATTGTCATTAATATTACCACTATCAAAGTTACCATTTTGCCCTTTTTGGGATTATAAAATAAATTTTTATTTTTTATTTTTTTAATTTCCTGATATAACCTAAACTAATCTTGACCATTGATCAAGAAAATCAAGAAAATGGATGGATGAGATTGGTTTACATGGTTTACACAAATGAAGGTGGTTTTCATTTGATCACTACTCTCTCTCTCTCTCTATATATATATATATATACATATATATATATATACATATATATATATATATGTCATGAATCTTCATCTTCTTCATTTTTATCATCACTACCTTATTTTTCTCTTCTTACTCTCTATCTCTCTCTCTCTCTCAGTCCTCCTAATTTACTAAGAGAATCAATGTAACAACTATATATTCGGAATCCACTATTCGAATTTTTCTTAAGGGTGTGCATTTCTTTCATTTTTATTACGGTGTTTATGTTAGGATATTTGAGGTTAGTTTATATAATTGTGTATGTTATTTATGTATGAATTAGTATTTGCAACTTATGGTTAAATACATTTTTTGAAATGATTGAATTAGCTAAAATGATGTAGAAAGAAAATGGGTAAATTATGGATTAAATATAGTTAGATTGGATATATAAGATTAACCGCACACTAAGTGTTCGATTAAATGACTAAAAGAGCAATACAATAAAGCTTAGGATTATAATCATTAAGATTCTTTGTGGTGTTCATTATGTTATGATATGTTTCAAACATTTAAATGTTGCAAATCATTGAAGTTGGGATCATAAAAGTGAGTTGGGAAAAAAATATGTAAATCGAAATTTTGGACAACTTCAAGTCCAGCACTTTGACAATGTATAACTCACAAACCATAAGTCGTAATAAGCTCGTTATTTCAGTTAGAAAGATCTTACTGTATACTACAACTTTTATGAAGGGTCGAAAAGCCAGTTATGACTCTAAGTAGCTCGAAAGAATGTGTTTTCGGGGCTGTTTGTACTATATTCAAGATTAATCTGTTGTTTTGTAAAATTCACATAAAAGAGATGGATGATCCAAATGAGAATATTCTAAAACTAATAGACTTGCATGATACAAAACTATAACTTTCATTTACAATATAATTTGGATTAGTCTCTAAGTAGAGTAAAAATGCTAAAAAAGAAGAGTGACAGAAGCGGTTGGATCGAAAGAGCATAAGGCTAAGTTTTACGTTTGACTAAGTTTTATGTTTGAGTTTTCAATTCGTATCCGGATATCCTTCTTGAACTTTACATTGTTTAAGTACATTAAGACCTAAGTAATTTTATTAGAATAATTATGTAACGATTTTTATGCCTTGCAAATAATAACCCGTTTATGCATTCATTAGACACGCGGACAAGTCAAACTTGATCGTGAATTCTGTTTTATCGTGCATTAAATATAAAATTTGGTTAAGGTATGGATATCCTACTTCACTTGTCACGGGGATAGCCATGTGTGTAAGGTTTACTAATCCAAGTACATTGGTTCCAAATTCTCATTGTGTTCATAAAATGTTACTGAGTTTTTGTTTCCTTTCGAAATATGATGTACATTCTTATTTGAAACATGGATCATTTTGATCACTTGACTTGTTATATTTCATCATTTGTGAACCATTTTACTATAGACTCAATATTAGGAGCAATGATATTGAGATATTTCTATGGTGGCTAAAATGATCATGGCGTCCTCACTTATATAGTCCATAAAGGTGGATTTAATTATGTACCGATCGAATAGAGGGCGTATGGATTGATCCTAGGAATTGTTATCGGATAATAAATTGTGGAATTGGTTAAATCCACAGAGAAGATTGTTGTGTTGTGCTACACCCCTTTCCTCACTCATGTCGAACGGACTGATCATCCTTTAGGAACAATGCGTCCTTGTGATGCGGTTCGGTCTTCGGACCCTTGACATGACTTCGAGGCATTTTGACTTTCTTTTGAATTATCATTTAACGTTATAAATTGATTTTGAACTTGTTATCTCATATTCATTGTTTAGTTATTATTATCTGTTCACGGAGCATTAAGCTCAGCCGAGATTTTCTTGTCCTCGGCAGATACATGACTTAGCATGGATTTTGGGGTGAGAGCTACAGAGATGACAATACTGAAGATAACCCACTAGGATATACTTTTGTTAAACTTTTGATGACTAATGTAGATATACTTTTATTTTGGGACCGTATTTTGATACACGTTGTTATTTCCATTTGTGGTTATGTAATCTTTTGGTAAATTATTAGCTGCTATGTTTTATATAATCCGTTGAATTTTTGTAACCCAATTGTGATATCTCCCGTTTTTAACCACGCAGAACGGGGGTGTTACAAGTTGGGGTATCAGAGCTATAGGTTATGATCCTGTAGTATAATTTAGGTTTGATCTGTGAGGAATGGGTAGAACTAAGATACGACTATCTTAAGCCTCATACATGTTTACTATTGGGAATCTAATATGTTTCGTTTCTTATTGAATCTAATCAAGAAAATGGTTTCCCTGTTATTTGTGTTAGTTCAAAATACCGCCAAGAAGAGTACCGGCAATAACAGGTTGACCCAAGAGAAACCGAACTGGGTCTAAAAATGAAATAAATTCTCCACCAACAATTCAACTTGATCCTAATGTGATGGTAGCTGTCCACCAAACAGTTAGCGAGATGCTACCGGATATTATAGCACAGACGGTGGAAGCATTATGTCAAACTGGCGAAAACCTGAATCCTATACTGGGAACTACGAGCCAGAATACACGAATCAAGAAACTAGTAGTGAACTTGCTGATATCCATCAATGGTTGGAGAGGTTTCACAAACAAAAGCCTCGTACTTTTACTTCAGCGGCTACTCTTGTTGAAGCCGAAGATTGGATATCACACTTGAAAAGGTATTTCGGGTCTTGGGTTGTTCTGATAGAATTCGAGTGGAATTGGCCACTTATAAACTTGAAGGTGATGTTAATCGCTAGTGGCAAGCTTGGAAGTAATTTTACGGAAGGGACCGAGCTGTTGAACATTTAACTTGGTCAGGATTCAAAGAAGTCTTCTACCAGCAATACTTTATTGTGACAGACAAACAGGAGTATGTTCAAGAGTACGCTACACTCAAACAGAAACAATATGAATTCATATCTGAATACGTAGCCAGATTTCTATGATTGACTAATTTTGCGAGTATTATGGCTGGTACAGTGGAAAATCAAGTTAATAAGTTCAAATGGACCCTCAACAGCAAATTCAGACCAAAATTATCTATCAACACTTCACGAGCGTTGCCCAGGTTGTTGATGCTGCGAGGAACATTGAAAGTGAACGACTAGGCTCTATACTTTTTCGAGGTGATAGTGGTACGAAAAGAAACAAAGAAGTGTTTCAAATAAATTCTAGCGGGTGAGGAACCAATCGGACAGGTCAGTGAAAACAACCGACTTACAGACCTCCAATTTCATCTCAAGGAACTTTTATGTTGGTCCCAGCCAGATCTACAAGAGTTTAGGGGCGAACAATTTGTAGAAGGGTGGGGGGGATGAATACAAATACAGTAACTTTTACTTTTAAAAATATATATTGGTATAGAAGGATTAATACAGATTTTTACAAATTGTTTGGGAAATAGAAAAGGTAAAGACAATCTATCTAAAACAATCTAGAGATACACACAGATACACTTAGCAAATATAAAGAGATTTGCCAAAAAAGATAAAGACAAAAAGGTGTTCTTCTTGGGTAAGAATCTTAGAATTAGAGAGAAATCCTAAGTTGCTTGAAGATAAGCGTATGTATGTGGTGTGCATGAGTGAAGAGAGCACTCAACTATTTATACCCATTGCATTAAATGCAATTCAAAAGAGGTAGAACACGCATCAAGCTTTTAGAGGAAAACTTGTCCTTTGCAACATTGAATAGCACTATTATCTATTCATGAGCAGACATCCTTTCATGGAGTTGGTAGGCACTAGAGTCAACTAGTCGGCTCCGTGCAGTACTATACTCTTGAGAGGGTATGGGTTTGTCCTTTGTGTGTGGAAGGACAAGACAAAAACAATCGTGCATGGCAAGATTCATTTGATCACTAAATGCTGAAATAACGCTGGAGGTTTCTTCAACATTCATTGAGGCTTGTGCAGTCTTCATACGTATATTGACTAGGTTGTAATCACTGAATACCACTTCAGATCACGAACACACTAGTCATTATTCTTTAGTTTCTGTTCTCGACATTCACTGAAGGTTCTTGGGTGTGAGTTTTGTCTTCTTGAAGTATCGTTGTCGTTGTAGGATAACAATATATGTTTCAGCGATCACTGAACAGACTCAGTGATGGTCGGTGGAACTGAAAAGACATAAACATAATACTTCGATAGGTAAAAGAGATTATTTATAAAATCAATGATAGAGAGGATCAACAATCTCCCCTTCTTTGATGATGACAAAGAAACATAAAGAAAATTGCCTTAAGGTTTAATAGTAAAGAAAAGTTACACATAAAGTACATGTTCATTTTAACTATTTTGGGATCTTTTTCAGTGATACAGTTTTTTCTATATAAGTTTTCTTAAGTTACAAGTTTAAGAAAAAGTATAAGAAGGGAAACTGAAACTGAAAGCATGTTCACTGACTAAAGATTGTCAGTGACTATAAGAGCATACTAGAACTCATAGACATGTGTCCCTATTACTCTTTTCAGGGATATTTTTCAGTGATACTGATGGAATACTTATATTAATCAGAAGAAGAATTACAAGTGTTACAATCAGTATATTCTAGATTTATTATATATAAGTTGTACACTAAAAAAAGACAGAGAAAAATAAGACTTACAATGAAAGATAAGATTTACAAGATAGAAAATTCTAACTAATCTAAGTCGCTGAAGTCGATGTAACCAGGTACTTCTTCTCCAAGCATCTTTTGACGTAGAAATTCTTTTTTGATCTTGTGGTCTATCATCTCACCATAAAGATCATTGTTCAACCAATATCATAGATAATCAAGATGTTCTATAGGACAAAGACCGAGCTCAGACACTCTTTGAAAGCTATGTTCGCCTTCATAGTCAAGGAATATGAATCCAAACTCAGGCTTTAGATGCACAGTGTTGGGTGTGTAAGGACCCTTCGCTGGCAAAGATAGGTTCAACATAGAGATATCTGGCTTCTTCGAATCCTTTAGGACTTCCTCCAGGGAGAACTTTGTATCATGTTCGTTCCTCAAAGTTGGTCCATCATTAGGATCTGAAGGTTTTCTTCTTCCACATTTCTTCAACGTTGAATTTGAAGGTACAGCAACAAATTTAGACATCTATTTGATCAACTCGTTGAGGATGTCTTCAATTATTTGCTTGTTTCTTGACTTTGAGCACTGAATGGCTTGGTGGATTTACAGCCATTTACTGTAGCGATATTGTCCAAGGTAGGAAGGATACTCAATAATAGCTTCAAGGTTGTCTCTAAAGATGAGCAGTCCACCATCTTTCATTCGTCCACTGATTGTGATGATTGAGATGAGATGGGGACTTATTATTTTTTTTAAACGATCTTCGCTCCATTTCTTATCTCGGTCATTTAGCTTCATTGCTTTTTGACATTCATCTTCTGCAAATGAAAGCAATTTAGCTTGGGCCTTGACCGCATTCACCATCTTTTTAGACATTTTCTTTGGAAGAACTTGAGAAGCAAGAGACTTGGCCAGCTTGAGGCTGTCCTTAGTATGTTGTCGTCGAATTTGGAGTTCTTTCTCAGCCTTGAGTGCTTCGAGTCTTTTAGCTTCTGTAAGGAAAACGAACTCACCACAACTAGAGGTACGAAGAGGAATTTTTACTCTAGTTTGGTCGAGTGACTCCTTAAGCTGAGTCATTTGTTGGTCACTAGGAACACTAGAAGTTAGGTTTTCAGGTACCCATTCCTCTAGACGACCACAGGTAGTACAAGGAATAGTATAAGAAAGTTGAAATAGGGAGGTGACGATGGCAAACCTGGAGGATTCAATATGTTCTTGAGGTACAACAGGTTCGAAGAGAAATTTCAGATTTCCTTCTTCAGCAACACCTTTGTCTTTGAAGGAGGTGTTCTGGTTCTTTGCGGAAGTCTCTTTCTCTTTTTCTTTCTCCTTCTCCCCCTGGGATGATGAATCCCTGAGAGAAACTCCTTTTAGAGTGCTGATTGGTTTGTTGTAGTATTTAATGGTGAAGTCGCCATCATCATCATCATCACCACCAAGATATTTTCCAGCGTCAGGAAGGGATGGAGAGTCATTTGTCATCTTCATCATCATCATCTTCACCTTCATCATCATCATCTTCACCTTCATCTTCCTCATCACCAGTATCAGTTGCAGGGGTGATAGGAAGGTTTTCATTTTGAGCTTGAGCATCAGCTCTGAAGGAATCATCAACAATCTCAACTTTATTTGCTTCAGCTTTATGAGCATCAACATCAACTAGCGTTCTAGGCACAGCAACAACAGCAACCAAGTCTTTATGCCCCTCTTTGTCATCAGCATGATGAGAGAAGAGATTATCAAGACTTAAAGCTATAATATCTATTCGCTGTTCAAACATGGCCAGAGACCGAGCTTGAAGAAGATCGAATTTGAGAGCTTGATCCAGCGATAGGCGATCCATAGCTGTGAAGAATGGTGTAGGAACTGGCACTGGATGTTGGAGAAGGTCCAGTATCTGCTGCATCATCTCACTATGCTTGGTAAGTTGAGCCTGCGCTTCATCGGCTTTGCTATTGAGAGCAGAGATAGCCTCAGTGTTGGTGCATACATCGGCTTGCATCGCAGATAGTAGTTCCTTCACGTCATTGACTTCAGCTTTGATAGCTGAGAGGTCAGAGGAAAGGTCATCCCTGAGAGGCATGTCTTTATGGCTAGCATTCCTTCATAACAAGGACCTGAAGGGTCAACAGCACTATCTGAAGGATTGATGTTGGTTCTATCCTGGTTGCCTTCAAGAGGATAGGCTTCCATTGACTGAGGTATTTCGAAAGGAGCAACAACAGGTCCTTTGGTGATTGCTCGAGGAAAATCATTGATGAATCACTAGCATGTGTCGAGACCAAAGAAGGAGGTGAAGAAAAGATGGCTGAGAAAGGTGAAAATGGGTGTTCAGCAGTGGCTATGCTGATATTTACACCTTCAGTGATTTGGGTCATTGAGGCGGTAGGGAGAGGAGCCACAAGTACGACAGTGACTGAAGAAGTCACTAAAGAGCTAGGAGGGGTTATAACTGTAGTTGCCTTGGGGGTAAGGCTTGTTTCAGTGAATGGAATCTTTTGAGAGGTAACAGCCAGAGATGTAGTTATCCCCTTTTTGGCTTTCTTGCCCCTCGATGGAGAACCAAGAGTGGTTTGAGAGAAGAATCTTTTAGAAGAGAAGGTGGTGGTGGTTGGGATAGACTTTAGGGGCTTTACCGTAGTCTTGACCAATGGAGCAAGGGAAGGACATACCAACACAGTTGGAGAAGATGAAGAAGAAGGATATGCAAGCACAATTGCAGAATATGAAGAAGTATTGCAATGTGTGATGTGGGGTAAAAGGAAGGAAAGAACAACATCTTCATAATTAAGCTTATGATCCAAGATTATGGATCCAAGCCTGCAGATAGCCAGGTTGCCTTCCGCGGAGTACTTGTTGCTAAAGATCTTAGCAAACACCATAGATAGAAATCTGGTGTAAGGTACCACTTTTTCCCTTTGGCGTTTGTTCAGCTTCAGCACCAGGTCTTCAAAGATAACGCCAGTAAAGTTGATTGGCCTCTGGCGAATGATAGAAACACCAATATTCAGTGCAACTCTGGATGCTTGATCTTGTCCACCAGGTTTGACACCCATACACTAAATGAAATGGGAAAACAAATACTGCCATACTGCTGGCATGTGGTTGTTCTCACTCTTCGAGAGCGACTTGAGGGGATCGCTGGAGTCCTTTTTTGTTGGCTAGGAATAGTCAATATCATCTAAGCTAAGATGATATCTTTAGTGGAGGGTTCACTGGCATATGGACCCTTTGGTAGATGGAGAGCGGTCCTCAGTGTGGCTAAGCCAAAACTGACGGTCATCCTGTTAAAGGTGAAGGAGATTTTCTCCACTGGTTTACCAGTCTTGTAAGTCTCTTGCACCACTTCAACAGTGAGCTAGAACTGCAGTCTCTTGCACCACTTCAACAGTGAGCCAGAACTGCTGAAGGCTTCTTTCACCATGACAGGTTCATGGGAGATAGCAAAGGATATTGGAGTGTTCTTGAGGAATCTAGCGGCATCTTCCAGGTATGATTTATTGGCCGAAATGTCTAGAAGCGCCACATGATTGTTGGGCTTGAAAGACACTTCGTCAATAGAGAAGTTAACGTTCTTGGCAGACATCTCTATTATAAATAAGAGAAAATAAAGAATAACAGATTTGTTAGAGATCCAAGATACAAATGTAAATTCTAAGTTTTGAAATGATAAAAGTTCTATTGAAAAATCCACAAAGAAAAATTAGGGTTTTTCAAGAAGAGTAAGTGTATAGAAACTTTAGATTATAACCAAGTATAAGAATGTGTTAATAATTTGTATGCTAGTCATTTAAGAGAACAAGTTCTTAAGTAACATAACATAAGTTTCTTAGAAGAAGAACATATCAAAATAAGAGAGAAAGGGTTATCAACCTGTGATTCTTAGAAGAAGAAGAAGGTTGAAGATTTTTGAGAGTTCTTTGAGTTCTTTCTTGCAAATGTTTTTGAGGCAGAGTTCGACAAAAGTATTTGTAAGCGTAAGGAAAAAATGAGAGGAGAAGTCTCATATTTATAGGTAAAAGGAGAGAGAAAAGGAAAGAGAAGAGAGGAAAATACGACTTATAAGTTATGCAATGATGAAAAAGTTAGCACGTTCTCATCCACGATTGGATGGAATTTCAAGGGGTCACGTGTATCAGAATGGTACGCGCTTCTAAACAAATCGTATCATTTAAAACAAGATGACGTCATAAGACGTTTCATTTTCCATTTCCTTTTAAACAAAAGTTTAAGTAATTCAAAAACATATACTGAAGAATATGAATTTGAGAGTTCAATGATAAGAAGAATCACTGAAGAAACTTTATCTTTTAAAACATTGATCACTGAATGAGAAACGTTCAGTGATGGTTTTTGTTTTAAGAAAAGAAAAGTATATCTTAGAGAGATATACTTGCTTAAATGGTTCAGTGATGGAAGAAACACTGAAACAATCTTTTTAAACATTTTTATCACTGAATAAGAAAAGGTTCAGTGATTATTTTAAGTTGAAAAAGGTTAGTGTACATAGCTTGGAGAAGGAAGATATATTCACTCAGGAGTTCAGTGTTAGAATAAGAACACTGAATCATTTCATTTACTCACTAATGCTTATAGCTAAAGGAAATTATTCCTCAGCGTTCAGCATTCCAAGTTCGTTGATCAAGATGTTAAATCTTGTCTCTTCAAGAGGCTTTGTAAAAAGGTCAGCGAGTTGGTAATCAGTTGGAATAAAGTGAAGTTCAATATTACCATTCATAACATGATCTTTGATAAAATGATATCGAATCTCAATATCTTTGGTCTTGGAGTGAAGAACAGGATTGTTTCCAATAGCAATAACACTGGTGTTATCGCAATAGATAGGGATCTTGGAAAACTGAAGATCATAGTCGTTGAGCTGATTTTTCATCCAAGAACTTGGACACAGCAGCTTCCAGCGGCAACATATTCAGCTTCAGCAGTTGATGTGGACACATAATTTTGCTTTTTCACTTATCCAGCTTACCAACTTTCCACCTAGAAGCTGACAGCCTCCAGTAATGCTTTTCCTATCAATTTTGCATCCTGCAAAATCACTATCCGAATAACCTATTAGGTCAAAACATGAAACCATGGGATACCAGAGACCCAAGTTAGGAGTTCTCTTCGGGTATCCAAATATGCGTTTTACAACAATCAGATGGGATTCCTTAGGTTCAGATTGATATCGTGAACATAGACAGGTAGAGTACATGATATCTGGACGACTTGATGTGAGATACAGCAGAGAGACAATCATTCGTCTATAAATAGTAATGTTTACAGGCTTTCCGTTTGAATCCTTGTTTAGTGAGGGAGGAGGAGCCATCGAAGTTTTCATAGATGAGTTGTTGGATAGATCAAACTTTTTAAGCATATCTCTGACATACTTACTTTGATGGATAAAGATACCTTTAATCTGATTGCTTGATCTGAAGACCTAGAAAATCGGTTAGTTCTTCCATCATACTCATCTGATATTCTTTCTTCATGCGATCAACGAACCAAAAACACAAAGAGGGATTAATGGAACCAAATATAATATCATCGACATAAATTTGGACTAGAATGATGTGACCTTTAACTTTCCTAAGAAATAAGGTCTGGTCAATCTTTCCACGGAAAAATTTCTCAGAGATGAGAAATGAGGAGAGGGTATCATACCAGGCACGAGGGGCCTGTTTTAACCCGTAAAGAGCTTTGTCCAAACGATAAACATGATTTGGATACTTAGGGTCAAGAAACCCTAGAGGTTGTTTTACGTAAACTTCCTCTAGGAGTTTTTCATTAAGGAAAGCACTATTTACATCCATTTGAAACACTTTAAAGTCTCTATGGGCAACAAAGGCTAGAAAGAGTCGAATAGCTTCGAGTCTAGCCACTGGTGCGAATATTTCGTCATAATTGATTTCTTCTTCTTGCCTATAACCCTGAGCAACAAGGCGAGCCTTGTTACGAGTTACCACACCTTGTTCATCTAACTTATTGCGATAAAACCATTTGGTGTCTATCACAGTTTTGTCAGATGAACGTGGGACAAGGTACCAGACTTTGTTCCTATCAAACTCAATGAGTTCCTCTTGCATGACAATGACCCAACTAGGGTCTGAAAAAGAAAGTTGACAAAGAGACATATATTACTTAGACCACATCGTGTCTGAATACCTGCACTTGGATCACCAAGAATTTGATGAATTGGATGGTATTTTGTCCATCACTGAGCTGGTAGAGGATTGTCATTTGAGCATTTATGTTTAGATAGAGAAGATGAGGCTTCAGCTGCAGATTCTTCATCAATGGGTAGAATTGCTAAAGGAGCCTCAGAGAGAGATTCAGTGACTGATAAAGGTTCAGATGCTGAAGGCATTTCATTCACTGATTTTTCAGTGTTTGAAGTAGAGGGAGGAATGTAAATAATGAGCACTGCAACGATCTCTGAAGAAGATTCTCTTTGGTTATTAGTTGCAACTGGAATAATAAGTGGACCATCATCAGCTTCTAGAGTATCAGCATTGGGTTGATTGCTGAAAGAAGCTTCAGGAACATCCAGATTTCTATTTCTTAATCATAATTACTGATGAGTTTAGAATTAACTGATTGAGATTTGTCAAAGGTGACATGGATAGTTTCTTCTATGGTTTGTCGACTTTTGTTGAATACTCTGAAGGCTTTGAATACTGAAGAATATCCAAGAAAGATTCCTTCATCAGCTTTGGGATCGAACTTTCCAAGTTGGTCACGGTTGTTGAGAATGAAACACGTGTAACCAAATATATGAAGAAAGTTGAGAGAAAGCTTTTTGCTATGGAAGAGTTTGTAAACTGTCTTCTTAAATCCCTTAATGATCAGCGACCAATTTTGAGGGAAACAAGCAGTATTGACAACTTCGGCCTAGAATTGAGTAAGAAGATGAGATTCGTTGAGCATTGAGTGAAGAACCTCAATGATTGTTCGATTTCTTCTTTCAGTGACTCCATTTTGTTGTGAAGTTCTCATAGAAGAGAAGTTGTGAAAGATTCCCTTTATTAACGAGGAATACAACCAAGATCTATAAAAAGAACTTTATAGTTCGAGATAGAAAACTAAAGACCGGAATCGAAACCAAACCAATATTCCCATACGGGTTTGAATCTATCCTTCGCGATAGACTCAATGATAGAAAGGGGTAGAAGCAGAGTGTTCACAAAGTTAACAAAAATTAAATATAAAGCCGAAAAAATGAAATACCAACCTGGTTATCTTGAAGCACGTAAAGGTAGAGATATGCACGGTATAAAACTTGTCCTTAAAGGTTTTATACGACCACCGTATAAGCTGTAAGTCTCAAAGTCACAAAGCCCCAGGATTGATGCAGAACCGGATCTCGAACATCAACAACTTTGATATCGAAATCAAAGCAAAGTGTATGCAGAAAATTGGTAGAGGAAAAAAGTAAACGGGAGCAGCAATCAATGAGAAGAAAAACTGAAATTTGGAGAGTATGTTTTAGGTTTGACTTCAACCCAATATTTATACTGGGTGAGGCCACCATATCTCGCACGATCTTCTCCCCATATCTCGCACGATCATGGAGAAGTTGGAGGATTATCCTCCAACGATCGTTATCTCTCCAACGATCGTTATCTCTAAAGACGTGGCAGAATAAGTTTTAAACACGATTTTAAATTCAATTATTTTCCTTCTCTCTCCACTTTGTATCAAAAAGATACTCGGGGCGATGCTCCTTCTTCTCTGATGCGGCGTGCGAAGTGCAAAGTGAGTCTACTCATATGTTCAAAGCTCAATTCTAGACCCCTACCATGAGTCTACTCATATGTTCAAAGCTCAATTCTAGATAAATCCTTATAAGCTTCTCTATAGTTTCTTTATCTACCAACGTGGGATGGAGGAAAACCTCCAACCTTACATATAATTTCCAACACACCATGCCAAGGCACGGCAGGCGGTGCAACCAGGAAGTAGACTCGCAGTAGGGTAGAAAACATAGTGTGACAAAAGATGCTTGCAGTGGCTGTGCGAAACAAAAACAATAACTATCAAGTGGTGATTAGACCGGAGAACAACCATGAGGCGGCAGAACCAGGCATCACAGTACGGTTGTGGTTCATGGCTACAAACACCATGAAGCAACAACAACTCCGGGAAAGTCTGATGCACGACGCACTGCTTAAGGTAAATCCCTAGCCACGACGCCCTGTGACCGAAGATGGGCTTACCCTATTCCAGTTTCCCTTTTTTTTATTCTTTAATTCTGATTGAAGTGTTTAATGTCAAAATACTGATAACATTGTAGCGTTTTAAAACGTTTTGTAACCATTTAAACACAGCGGAAAATAATTCTAGGTTACAATTGATTTAGAAAATTTTATAAAATAAAATTCCAAGCCGGATCCAATGATAATTAAAACAAATCTAAACAGCCATATGGTGCTTAGAGGGTTACCTTTCGGATCTGTCAAGGATTTTAATAGAGCACTTAAAAACCAAAGTAGATTTCCTCTTTTGGTGATCCACACACGAACGCACTTCTGGCCTCCACCAGGTGCTAGCTCTAAACCCTAGATTTATATATGTTTAACAGAAAATAATGGTTTCTTTTCTCTTTTTCTCTGATAGCTAAAATTTAAAAGAAATTCAATCAAATGATCTTTAGCTTATCACCTTATTTATATGCACTGCAGTTATAGATGACCTATAAAATGGTTATGTGATTATTTGTAATATTTATATAATTATCTTAAACTTTAATATAAATATAAATATTTACAGATAACACTCTGTAATTAGCATAATTACATTTTAACACATATTTTCATAATTAACCTCCAAGAATAATTATTCCAACAATCAACATAATCTAATCCAGGTTTCTAAGAATAGGGAAAACGTATTCTTTTGTGTGCGACCTTATAGGTTTGCATACCCGTTGGCAGTGTTCCTGTGTTACACGTGCCGTGAGCATAGAATAACTTATTATTAATCATGCTTATTAATGATCATATGTTATAAATATTATCCTCATCGAGGATAATATGGTCAATTCATAAGAACTTATCCTAGTCAGTCGCAATTATTTGATACCCTCAACAGTCCTAAATGAGGGCAGGTTGAGAATATCAATGTCGTAGATAACCTAGTCGGTCGAGTTATAAAATTCTCACCTTAAACAATTTTCCCTCAAGATTTGAATTTCAAGATTCCTTGGAATTTCAACTTTTGCTTCAAAAGTTGTTTTTTAAGGATAAGATGGCACGTATGTACTTGGAACCGAACCAGTTGGGAGGAAATTGAACCAGTTTATCGGAAATCGTATAAAAGGTAGACACACTTCAAAGTGAAAATCTCCCATGGTCCAGTTCATGCACCGATGAAGAGAAAGAAAAACATACTCAAACATTAGACAAATTGTTTAAGTTTGGCAGCATATCTGCTTAGGCAGTTAGGCCGTTGTACTCTGGAACAAATGTTAGACAACAAATCTATTTTAAGGGAACTGTATCTGTCTCATTTATGTTAATCTCGTATATCTTCTGATAAATTTTCAAACACCTTTATCCTATTATTTTGTTAAATATATATTTATCATATAGTTTTGAATATTTTGGTAATTCAACCAAAATACAACTCACACATAGAGCCATCAAATTTGAAGTTCTTTTTTAGTAACTCATCTAAAAACATTTTTTTTATTAAATATATAAATGTAAAAAAAAACAGAAGAAATAGTTCATATGTTAAAAGAAAGGCAGGTAAAGAGATCAATTACAATCAATTAAGGTATTATCTCTTGGGAGACTAGTCCGGACGAGTATCGTTTACAAAGGGACCGACCCAACACCATGTGAGGTTGCAAGAACAGACCAAGTAGCCAATTTACGCATCTCTAGCATATACTAACATTCCCGTTGACATTATTGAGTTAGAATCTTGAGACCCTGTAAGTAAGAGGATAGTGATAGCTTAATATTATGTATCAAATACGTTATCTTACATATATTGGACTGTTTAGTTGATTTTCCATTAAGTCTTGTATCAATAAAACTGTCCATATAGATAGGGGGTGGATTTTGTTGAGGAGGATTTTTTCATAGATGAAAGAAGCGTTTTTTTAATTAGAAAGACACGTTTGGAAGAAAAAAAAAACTTGACTTTCTACAAAAAAACTCTCCTAAAAGCTTACTGAATAAGTCACTTTCTAGATTGTTAAGCCAGTAACGTATAGCTGACCAAATAAGTTGTGAATCCCATTAATCTCATTTAACTGCCAACAAAGATGCCCCAAGTCTCGATGATTATTTTGGGATTTTGCTATAAATTTTTGTTCATGCTGACAATTGACGAGGATATATGCATCTCTCTCTATTGGTAAAGTGCACCCCTCCTATTCCTTAAGTCAAAGTCAACTAATAATTTTTTTTCATTAATTTTTTTTCAAAAATTTGTCTTGTAAATGTATGTTCTATAACTTTTTTTTGAACATTATTTTCTAATTTTCATTTTCTAAATTTATGTTTTATAATAAATTTTTGYCAACTAACTATTTATAAATTAATTCAAATAACTATAAAWTTATTTTTAATTTTTWTAATTRTATTGTTAACGTTTTAATTAATTAATAATTTATATATGTATTTTTTTTAAATAAATATTTAAATCTATAAAGATAAAATAATTTAATAAAAAAGAACATCAAAATAAGTTAATTAATAAATCAACAAATAAATTACAAAAAATATGAAAATATTACAACTCAATCAAGTGAAGTAAATTCCGTAGTACAATTACTTGATAACAGTTGTCCGTACTTATTATTCGGGTCATGTACGAAGTAACCCATGCAGTTGTACAATCATATTTGAAACGAAACAAATTTGACACAATAAGGCATCAGGTGCCCTTATGCCAAAGATATTTTGACGTAATGATTACTGTTAATGTACCTAATTGTAAAAGCAGCATGTTTACACCACGGCAGAGGACTAGATCGAAGTGGGGAAAATGTCAGACTACCTATACTTGTTAAAGAATGTAGTATCGCATTGTATCTTGAAGCAAATCAACAAGCCCGTTTCAAAAAATCCATCTAATGCTCATTTGGTGCAAATGGGTTCAACTTAAAGAAGTTCAAAGAGTTATAAAGCTGATCTGATGTCATAATAAAATACATATCACTTCACTTAACTAATATTAAGTTCATTAACATTTTCCAGAAGTCATTTTTTTTATTCCAACCACTTTAAAGTTACGTTTTCAAATTTTCTTTCTATATATTTTTGTTATAACAATATTGTGTTTTATAAACATAATACAATTTAAACTAATTTATATTTGAATTTTTAATAAAAAAATGATGAGTTATTATCTAACTTTTTAGAGATTGTTGAAAACTGATGAAATTATTATTTGAATATTCAAAAACTTAAATAAGAACTGATTAGTTATATTTTAAGTTTTAAAGTCGAAAAAAAAATGATGGATTATTTTCTGAATTTTTAAGTTGCAAAAAGATTAATGATATATTCTATGAAAATATATATAAAATGAAAATTAAGAATTTGCATATGAATTTTTAAAGTTTTTATTCAAATTTTATAAGGACAAACAATATGACTATATACATATGGTTAAAATTTATAAATTATAAAATAAATGATATATTA
>NW_020200736.1:74733-84288 GCF_001531365.2 Cynara cardunculus var. scolymus
CTATTTTGGGGAACCAACTTTCAAAATCGTCATTTTGGGTAACCAACTTTCACCTTATTCCTATTTTGATGAACCAACTTTCATCTGATTCCTATTTTGGGGAACCAACTTTCAAAATCGTCATTTTGGGGAACCAACTTGGACCTGATTCCTATTTTGGGGAACCAACTTTCAAAATCGTCATTTTGGGGAACCAACTTGCACCTGATTTCTAATTTGGGGAACCAACTTGCAAAAAAAATTATAGAAAAATAACTAAAATTCGTTTTTTTTTCAAAAATTAATGCAATAAAATMTATTTTTCATTTCAAATCTCGTTTTTTTAAATTCATATATCAAATTGAAGATTTTTTCGAAAAAAATCCAAATTACCACGATAAAAATTGTTTTTCATTAATGCAATAAAAAAAATCAATTTAATAGAAAAAAATTAATTGATGCAATAAAAAATAAATATTAAATATCACATTCAAGATTTTTATATCTAACCAATCTGTGTCAATATTAAAGTTTAAATCAAATTTGACAAATCCAACCAAAAGTTTGATAGAGACCCTTAAATTACCTATTATCTGTTCAACAGATCAACCAGACGCTTAAATAAACAAAAAGTTTGATAGAGACCCTTAAATGATGATTTTAAAAGTCGGTTTCCCAAAATAGGAATCAGGTAAAAGTTGGTTCCATTTTTGTGTAATTTTCTCATTTTTCTATAATTATTTTGCAAGTTGATTCCCCAAAATGAGAATCAGGTGCAAGTTGGTTCCCCAAAATGACGATTTTGAAAGTTGGTTCCCCAAAATAAGAATCAGGTGAAAGTTGGTTCCCTAAAATAACGATTTTGAAAGTTGGTTCCCCAAAATAGAAATCAGGTGAAAGTTGGTTCCATTTTGATACAATTTTCCCTATTAACAATGGTAAAGTTCCGCTATTAAAAGAAAATGCAAAATACAACCTTCCAAAATTTGAAGATTGGGGAAATATAATGATTGCAACATTTTATTTCTAAGGAACACAGTCGTTGAGCAAAATCAACGATCCCGGAATCATTAATTAATTACCTTGTTGGAGTCTCAAAGCAAATGCTTTAAGAGATAGAAGAACATCTTTTAACCTCACTTTAGTTGCAGGGTCGATTAAATCGCCATCGTTATTGAACTTTGGAGGAGGTTGGAATGCGTTCACCACAAACTCGGGCTTGTTTATGAAATGAAGATCCAGAAAAACACCGATTTGCCGTAGATGATATTGTGAGCGCCCACCGCCAAATCCTCCTCCGGCGCTTACGATAGCCGCCGGCTTATTGGCCCATACATTTGGTGGCCTAGATGCCCAATCCAATGCATTCTTTAAGGGTGCTAGTGCCATGAAATACAGACCATTAGAATTTTTTTCGCCTTTCATTATTTTATTTAATTCATCATTTTATTCTTCCCCTTTATCAACAATAATATAATTTTACATGATTGGTGAATATAAAAAGACATGAAACTTGGGAAAAACAGATGATAATGAGGATACTATTGACAATGATAATAAAAGACCCCAACACCCAATTTTCAAATGAACCCTTGTGTAGATAATTATATAAACAAGTGAAAATTATGTTAACAATAAAAAAAAATGAAGGCTACTCTTGAGGTTCCTCTAAGAGATTTTACAAAAACCCTCGTGATGGGACATAAGTTCTTGTTTAGTCACTGATTTTTACTAGTCACTGATTTTTACTAGAACTCAGGTGCTTGAACAAAAACACGGATTCTTACATACATTCATTTTCTGTTATTATATTCTTTATTATTTCTTAACTATTTTAATTTTAATGGATTTATAAACATATAAATTAAAATTGATATAAAAAATATAAATTAATTATTTTTTTTAACTTTGTTTTATTTTTCAATTCTTTTAAACTTTTTTATGTATTCATAATCTTAATTTTAATCATCTGATTATATTATTATGTTTAGATTACTGTTCATATATTAAGTTTATATTTATAAGTTTAAATTAAAATTAAAATTAAAATTTGTGATAAAAAAATTCTTGAATTAATACAATTAAATTGAAATTAATATAGAAAAGTGAAAATTAATAAAGTGTATTTGAATTTCTTTTATAATACACACACATATAAATCTATACTAGTTGGGTACCCGCACGATGCGACAGGAGCAAATCCAACATATTTAAACGACTCCACAAATGTGTTCGATTTACACCAAGAGCAAAGAATCATGAGATCGAGAGTGAGACCGAAAGTTCTAGAGCAATTGAATGGGAGAACTTTTAATAACTAATGGTGAATATCAGTTTGAATCTCACATTGGGGATGGGGAGAAGACAGAGAGATATAAGAGGGTGAAGTCATGAGTGAAATATGTCAAAAGTATCTTAGGAACATGAAAAGAAAAAGTAATAATATGCATTGGTAACTTGTACTATGTGTTATTTTAATTGTAAATTAAGAGATTTTAAAATTAAATGCATAAAGTAGTACTTAATGCATTATAAATTGTTTTTAATACTTTTAAGACTTTGTGCATAAATGTATAATACTTTGTGCATTTAATATTGTTTTTAAGACTTTTGACAAATTTGGTTTATAAGATAATATAGATATATAGATGAATTATTATACAACCTTTTACATTTTTACAACAAATACAACTCAATCTCAACCGTTCATTTAATTTGATTAATATGTGATTTCATAAAAAATTTGATTGTTTTCTAATATAAAGTATTGATCATAATTAATGAACCCTAGTCATCTTCTATAAATATTCAATCATAATAAATGATCTCTCATCATTTCCATAAATATCTCAATTAATTGAGTTGTATTGCTTGTACAAATTTGATGAGTTGCATTGGTTTTACAAATGTGATGGGTTGCATTTGAAACGTCCTCTCTCTCTTTATATATACAAATACACACATTAAATTCATATACTAATCTATAAATAAGATTATATTTTGTAAATGAGAGAAATAGAAAATGAGATTTTTGTAAGAACTTTTATTGTGAAGTTTTATTAAAGTTTTAATTTAATTAAGGTGACAATGATGTAGCAGAAAAAAATATGGCAAGTGAAGTTATGAGAGGTTTCAACATTGTGGATTTGAACAAGAACCCGGGTTCTTGTACATATTCATTTTATGTTATTATTTTTATTATATCTTGACCATTTTATTTTCTTTTAATAAATGTGTAAATATATAAGTTATAACTGATATAAAATCATCTTTTCAATTTTGCTTTATTTTTTATTTCTTGTAAATTTTTATACTAATTTTCATATTAATAAGTTTAATTTTCAATAAACTTATTATATTATTTTATTGAAAAGATAGATAATTCAACATAAAATTAAGGGAATAAAATGGAGAGAATGGGGAGTGGAGACCATTAGACTTTTCCAATTATTTTAAGATAATTATAATTATACCCTTTAACATTTAAAATTTGTGAATAGCTGTTTCTTCATTAGCAAACGTTTTACGTTTGAAATGATTAGATTGAAACCAAAATAAATAAATGAGATTAAAGTTCATGTCAAAGAAGGTTTTCTAAAAATCAGTTGTGTTTCGAATTTAAGAAGAAAAGAAAATTCATTGAAAGTAAAGAAAAGAAATAATATAATTTTTTATATTCTTTAAGAGTAGAAAAAAGATGTATTTTTAGTGACCGGAAGAATACTCGCGTAATGCAGCAAGATACATCTCGATTTTAATGTTCTATTTTATTCTTTATTTTTGTCAATGTTATAATACGATTTTATGTGTTTTTAAGAAAACAATAACGTTTTTTATTTTCGAATAAAATATAAATTTGAAGATGTCATAAAATTTGAAAAAAATATATCAGTGTTAATATCAAATTAACTATTTAAAAATTCTAATTTTTTATGTAATTTCTTTAATTTATTTTTTATTATAATTTAATTTAAGTTTAATGATAAAATAATTTATTTTTGGTTTAATAATATAACATTTTATAAAGATAATAATTAAGTATTTTGTCGGAACTCAATAGTTATTTTAATTATATTTTAGATTTTTTATATTTAAAATAAGATGTTTATCTGTAGTTAGTTATATGAATTGAGATATTAAACTTTAATAAGTTGTAATTACGCACAATCTATTTGTAATCTTGAGTTTTAAGTAACATGTATTAATAAACAGTATTTTATACATAAAAAATAATTTTTAAAAGTTTTTATCAAATACTTTATAATATAATATAGATATACTCTTAGAAAATTTATTTCTTAAAATTAAAGATGAATATAGTTTTTAAAGATTTTTAATTTCTTTATTTTACTTCCCTTCCCATCCCTCTCAAATTTAGAATTAACTTATCATTATTCTTTTTTTCTTTACATTAAAAAATTCCAAGAACTTACCTTTACAAAAAAAAGTTTTGAGAACACAGCAAAGTGTTGAAATTTCAAAGTTTTAGATCGAAGATGGTGGATTAAAAGGCCAGGGCCAGGCAGTGTCTTAAACATTAGGGAAACCTCTCGATGTGAAGACATGGATTAGTAGGTTCATGATACAAAATCAATAGTATAATTTTGTTACTAATTAATCATGAAAAGCAATTCGATTTGCAGTTGTCGCAATTAATTTTCAGAATGTTTAAAATCGACAACTAAAAGTTAATTTATATGAATACCCCCAAATAATTTGATTCAACAGTGAAATGAAGTTGAAGGAACAGATCAAAATTACCGGTGATGGAGTAATTATATTCCGGAGAAGCGAAGAGGAAGCAGTCGGATTCAAGAATTTTCCGACGAAAATCCTCAACGACAGGTGGATATTTGCCGTCGACTTCGAGATCGGTATTCAGCATCGGCAGAGGCGAAATGTCGACATGCTCGATCGACATTCCTTCAATCGACTCACTCAACTCAATCGCTGCAATTCATTTGATACTTCAACGTTATCAAAGAGATCGTAGTTTAGAAGTTAAAATGAGTGGAAAAAGAAGAGTAAGTACCAGATCGGAGGAGGCCATGGTTGGTAGATGCTTTGCGAAGAGATCCGCAGATGGCAACAACTTTGATGATAGGTTTTGCTGCCATGGCGGATTCGATTTCTTTGTTTCTTTTAAGAAGGAGAAGGACTGTATAGAGAATTAGAGATAGAGGGTAGCTGGTGGGCACCGGCTAATGAAAGCCCTATAAATGCGGCCGAATACATTTATGTTACAAGGAAGATATTTTGAGAAGTGAAGAATAAAAAGTGAAGGACTCCTTAATGTTTGGATCGGATATTTGAAGTGTTAATTAACTTATTTCGATAAGATAATCGTCATACTGGTAATAAAGAGTTTTTAATGTTTGGATGGAAAAAAATCTAATTATATCGATTTGGCACCGGTAATAAGAAATTTTTAATAATTTACTCTCTTCTAACTTATTAACGTATTCCAGTGTGGTATCAGTTATAAGAAGTTTTTTAGTGTTTGAATGGAGGAAAAATGAAATATTATCGGTTTATTACGTTTAGATACCGCTATAAACTAATTCAAATACTTTTTATAAACACCGGTTTGACACCACATAAGTTGGTAACTAGTTTTACATAAAAGCATAAGTTGTTTTAAATAAGCAACCCAAACACCCTCTACGTAAAAGTTTGTATATGAATTCATTGAAAAATCTATAAAAATTTATTTAAGGATGCATATAGAATCGATGTTACAGATTATTTATATGGATTCATATATGAATATCCAGTTGGGTTATTTCAGTAATTCATTTATGAATATTTTTTCATTATTTTTTCACGATATTTAACCTTATTATTTGAAAATATGATTTTAAGCCTATTTAATTAATTAATAAGATTATGAAATGTGTAGCATTTGTGATAGAAATATTAGTAACTAAGGGGCTGTTTACTAAACACTTACTTGGTAAATGTTTAACGTATATATTTCCTCATCGGATGAACATGAGAAGCGCCAAGAATCTTACCAGGTAAGAGCGATGAAAAGAATGAAGAGTCTTGCCCAGTAAGTGAGGATGACAACTCTTACCCAGGTAAGCGTTTACCTAGTAAATTGTTGCATTCAATATGCTTTGATGTACTAAAATCTTATGCATCTAAATAAATTATAGTGTTGACTCCTATTGAATAAGCGCTTACCGGGTAAGCATTTGGGTAAATGACAGGCTAGGATCGTTCGTGTTCACCTAGTGGGCAGAAAGTCCCCACAGTGGCGGTGCAAGTGCACGCCGACACTATGATCACTTGCAAGTAATAAAGTGGTACAAAGTACCAAGATCGTTCCCACAGAGAAGGTATTATTGAGATTCAGAGATTTTTCATGAACTTCTTGCACGAGTTTCGAGATGTAAATAAAAGTTGGATTTTTGTTTATAAAAAAACCGAAATAGGATCGACTAACTAAAGAACGAAATAAACTTCTAATATTAAATGATGAGCATGGGTGAGAGTGTTGCTTAAGATAAAATTAACAATAAAATGGTTAGACTTTTATGAGTTGTTTATAAAAGTTCCAATCTCTCGAAAGTGAACTTTTATAACAGGGTCTCATAAAATTCCATAAGGTTTTTACGTTTACCACTTCGAGACTTGCCGATCTAGCCAAAAAGAAATGCGATTCTTACCCAAATCTCTTTAAAAATACCTATTGCTTAACCCTTAGCTAATTGCATACAAAATTCGTGTCTCCACGCAATTATTCAAAGACCCTCTCGAGTTCTTTGTGCATCACTTAAGCCGTATTTCGGATCCGCTCATCTCTGGATTTAAGATCTAATATTAACACTTTAAAGTGATCAGCTTATCCGCATTTTAAGTACCGTTTTAAGTGACCAAGTTACGAAGTGATAAAAGATAAAAACAACCAAATATTATATAAACATCCTAAGTTAAACTCACACCCACACCCATACGAGTAATTTAGCTAGACATAATAAAAATAATTAAAGACAGAAAATAATACGGAAATATAAATTGCATTAATGTAAAACTAAATTACAAGTACAAGAAAATAAAATATTATAAATTAAAGACATAAATTAAAGACATAATTTAAAGACATTAATTAAAAGGATAATAATAATTAAGAAAAAGAGAGAATGAGACACAAAAGGAATTTTGTGTCATGCATGGTGTGTTTTCAAAAATGACTCTCTAAGCCTCTTTATATAGGGGAGAGGAAGGGGAGCAAGTACACCCAATAATTACCTTAAGGGTAATTAGTACAAAGCCTAAAAAATACAAATAATTATAAAATAGAAGAAGGAAGACAGCTCATATACAGTTGGAGAAAAAATATCTGGATGAATCTTCAAGCTGCACGTTTCCCAAGAAGCAGCAACAAGGCTTTAAGACATCCCACAGTGGTGCCACAGTGGATAGTGCTGTCAGAAAAATACAGGTTTTTGGAATAATACTTATTCCTTTGTGTTTCATCATCTTTTTAAAAAATTTTGGAATAAAAGGTGAAAAACAAGAAAATTGGGTATTTAATAATAGCAAAAAGTGAAGAAATAAATAGGTAATAACTCTTAAAAATAAGAGTTGTCACACCTCAAAACTTAAGATATTACTTGTCCTCAAGTAATCAAAATAAACGGAATATGAACAAAGAGGAACAAAAAATCATAACTTACGGATGGGCATTGAAATCTCGTCGGGCTTTGAATGTAATGCAACTTCCTTTCTTTGATCTTCGAGGTGCAAAAATTAATCGGTGAGACTTTTATGGGGTTAGTGTATTTGACTAAAAAAATTCCCCCAAACTTGTCTTAGAATGACAACAATTGCTTTGAATGATTTCGACTTTTCGCATCTTTTTGTTGTGTCTTTGATACTTTCCAAGAAGTGATATTCATTTTTTGTCTTTGGGTTAATGCATTTTGCTTTATTTTTCTATTTTTTTGTGTCTTCCAATTTTCCGAAGACATTTGGTACTTCACGAATTTTTTCTCAACACTTTGGCATACAACCTCGCCTAAACTTAAACCGAACAATGTCCGCATTGTAGAAATGGGTTTAAAGTGTTTGGTTTGGTAACAATGTAAAGTGTTTGGGCCAAAAAGAAAGATGACCCACGTCTTTTTAATTTTTGCAACCCAAAGATTTCGGCAAGGAAATCGCACCTGAAAATGAAGATTAAGCCAACGATATACCAATAAATTATCAACGCCCAATAAGAAACAAATGTAAGTTAGAGTAGCAATTTATCAAAATATCTGAGCAAATATCAACGACCGCCATATATGAACACAAAAGGAGGTGGTCGGATAAAGTATTAAACACCCAATCAAAAAAAATATTGTTTTTGAGTTTCAAAAGTCATAACGAAACACCTAGGAAGACGATCAATCCAATTTACCCGTGTCGTCCCGAGAAGCGGATGCCTCACCCGTGGCATCCGGTGTGGTGGTCCGTCTGATCTTCGGTAGTCTGACTTGGGGAGGGCAAAGGCCTCCGGGAAAGCGCATGATCTCTGAAGCTAGCATCACATTCTTTATTACTTGCAAGCGATCATAGTGTCGGCGTGCCCTTGCACCGCCACTATGGGGACATAGTGCCCACTAGGTGAACATGAACGATCGTAGCCTGTCAACAGTATTATACTCTTGAGAGGGTATGGGTTTGTACTTTGTGTGTGGAAGGACAAGACAAAAATCAATCGTGCATGGCAAGATTCATTTGATCATTTAATGTTGTAATAACACTAGAGGTCTTTTCAGCATTCACTAAGGCTTGTGCAGTCTTCACACGTATGTTGACCAAGTTGTAAGCACTGAATACCGCTTTAGATCACAAACGCACCAGTCACTATTCTTCAGTTTCAGTCTTCGACATTCACTGAAGGTTCTTGAGTGTAAGTTTTGTCTTCTTAAAGTAGTGTAACACCCTCATTTTTTTTTGAGAATGTCACGTAACCTGAATCCATTCCTGAATACATAGTCCAAAAGACGGCTAAAATATCACCGTTCTAATCGTTTACAGCGGAAGTCTTTGAATCCCAAAATTAACTTAAGTTCTAACCCCCTTCATACCAAGTTAAGTTACAATAGATTAGTACAATGCTGCTAGGCAAAAACTAAAGATAAGATAACAATCTAGTAACTCTCTACGCGAGTCCCTTGCCCTTATCCGACTTCGAACTTCCTGGCCCTGAGATGCATACTATAGTCAGCTTGTAAAGCTCAGTGAGTTCATGGTTTGCATGAGTAAAGATCATTTCACACCATACATAACAACTTGTAAACTTTGTGCCAAATAGTATGCATTTTCTGAAAAACATGCAATACCGAAGGAAATATATATCTGTAAGACACTGAACATACGAGATCTCGTATAACGTTTAACCGGGTATGGGTCATTTAGTCACAAACACACCCTGGGTTAGATATTTCAATCTTAACTGGTCAYCCACTTGTCCGGGTAGTGTTTTATACTAGTCGTGACTTACTAGTCAAATGCCCACCCTTAAATCATCAAACTTTTAGTATGGATTAGCATGCTAGAGTTATTTGAAAACTGATTAAACAC
>NW_020200736.1:86068-87556 GCF_001531365.2 Cynara cardunculus var. scolymus
AATTGATTCGTCAGCTAAACACTTCCTCAAGTTTGACACATGAAAGGTATTGTGAATACTGCCTAACTCCTCCGGTAGCTTCAACCGATAAGCAATTGCTCCTACTCTTGCAGTTATTTCAAACGGTCCGATATATCTTGGACTTAGCTTACCTTTCTTCCCAAATCTTACGACCCCTTTCCATGGCGATATTCTCAGCAAGACCTTATCACCTACTTGGAATTCCAAAGGTCGACGTCTTCTATCCACATAACTCTTTTGTCTATCTTGCGCAACCTTTAACCTCTCCCTGATCTGTACTATTTTGTCAGATGTCTGTTGGACTAACTCGGGTCCAGCTAGTTGCCTTTCTCCAACGTCTGCCCAACAAATTGGAGTTCTACACTTACGGCTATATAACGCTTCAAAAGGCACCGCCTTGATGCTCGAATGATAACTATTGTTATAAGCAAATTCTATTAATGGGAGGTGGTTGTCCCAACTACCTCCAAAGTCAATCACGCAAGCCCTCAACATATATTCTATTGTTTGTATCGTTCTGTCGCTCTGGCCATCAGTTTGAGGATGATATGCGGTACTCAAGTTCAACCGCGTTCCCATTTCTTGCTGAAAGCTTGACCAAAACCATGAAGTAAACCTAGCATCTCTATCCAAGACAATGGATATTGGTACACCATGTCTCGACACGATTTCATTGACATAAAGCTGGGCCAATCTTTCTAGTGTATACTTGTCGCTGATCGGCAAGAAATGAGGAAATTTCGTTAGCCGATCCACAATTACCCATATGGCATCGTGCCCCTTTACTGTCCTTGGAAGTTTGGTGACAAAATCCATTGTGATCATATCCCACTTCCATACTGGGATCTCCATTTGTTGTAACATTCCAGACGGTCTTTGATGCTCGGTCTTCATCTTTAAGCACGTCAAACATCTCCCCACATAGCCAGCTACTGCCCTCTTCATGCCAGGCCACCAATAGCTTTCCTTTATATTCTTGTACATCTTATTACTACCTGGATGCATAGTATATTTAGACTTATGTGCTTCGTCTATCACTACATTTCTTAGATCTCCCAAACTAGGAATCCAAACCTGATTCCCATGTCTATATATTCCATCTGGTCCAGTTGTCAAGGTCTTAGTTTGTCCAATCATTCTCTTCTTTTTGATGTTCGTTTCGAGCAAAGCTTCCTTTTGAACATCCCGTATTTGGTCTAGAAGTTCCACTTTAACACTCATCCACATGGCTCGAATTCTGATTGGTCCGTTTCTCTCCTTCCTACTAAGTGCATCGGCAACTACATTTGCCTTACCTGGATGATAGTGAATCTCACAATCATAATCCTTAAGTAGTTCCATCCATCTTCTTTGTCTCATATTTAGCTCCTTTTGATCAAACAAGTACTTAAGGCTCTTATGGTCAGTATAGATCATACACTTTGTACCATACAGATAGTGTCTCCAGATTTTTAGCGCGAAGACAAC
>NW_020200736.1:87626-90413 GCF_001531365.2 Cynara cardunculus var. scolymus
AGCGCGAAGACAACCGCTGCTAATTCCATGTCATGAGTTGGGTATTTCCTCTCGTGTTCCTTCAACTGACGAGACGCATATGCAATGACCTTGCCTCGCTGCATTAGTACACAACCTAAACCCATCTTTGATGCATCGCTGTAAACGACAAAATCTTCTACTCCTTCCGGTAGTGCTAAAACCGGTGCTGTGCTTAGTCTCTCCTTAAGTGTCTGAAATGCTTCCTCTTGTTTCGTACCCCAATCAAACCTAACCGACTTTTTTGTTAGTGTTGTCAAAGGGGTTGCTATCTTGGAGAAATCTTGGATGAATCTTCGGTAATACCCCGCTAGGCCTAGAAAACTTCGGATCTCCGATACTGACCTTGGAGATTCCCAGTTCATAACTGCATCAATCTTAGCCGGATCCACCTTGATTCCTTTCGCGTTGACTACGTGACCAAGGAATTGCACCTCATGCAACCAAAATTCACATTTTGAGAACTTGGCGTACAATTGCTCTTTTGCTAGTAATTCAAGAATCATCCTTAAGTGTTGTTCATGCTCCTCTTTACTTTTCGAATAGATCAAAATGTCATCTATAAAGACTATGACAAATTGATCCAAATACGGTCCACAAACTCGATTCATCAAGTCCATGAATGCTGCAGGTGCGTTTGTTAACCCAAACGGCATTACTACAAATTCATAGTGTCTGTAACGAGTCCTAAAAGCGGTCTTTGACACGTCCTCTTCTCGAACCTTCAGCTGATGATAACCCGACCTCAAATCGATTTTTGAGAAGCAGCTGGCTCCTTGCAGCTGATCGAAAAGGTCATCGATCCTTGGTAATGGATATCTGTTCTTTATTGTGATTTTGTTCAACTCCCGATAATCGATGCACATCCTCATTGTGCCGTCTTTCTTTTTGACGAATAAGATTGGTGCTCCCCATGGCGACGAGCTTGGCCTGATAAACCCTTTATCCAAGAGTTCTTGCAATTGCTTCATCAGTTCTTGCATTTCCGTTGGGGCTAAGCGATAAGGCGCCCGTGCGATTGGTACTGCACCTGGTACCAAATCGATTCAGAACTCTACCTGACGTTCCGGCGGTATTCCCGGTTATTCATCCGGAAATACTTCTGGGTAATCCCTTACCACTGGAACATCATGTATTGCCTTCTTTTCGAGCTTGGCGTCGATGGCGTGTGCCAAGTAAGCCACACATCCCTTCCGCAGACACCTATTTGCCTTAACTGCATTGATTAGCCCCCCGCCACACTTCTTTCGATCGCCGTAAACATGAATTGCTTCTCCTTTCGGGGTTTGAATTTGGATCATATTTTTATTGCATACTATTTGCGCATGATTGTTGGACAGCCAATCCATCCCTAAGACCACGTCCAAACCCCCTAAGCGCATCGGCATAAGCCTAACGGGGAAATCCTTCCCATCTATAACGATTGTGCATTTATCAAATACTTCGTCTACCTTACACTGACTACCGTCGGCTGTTTCTATAGTGTAGGTTTTGTCTAGTCTACAGGCACTCCTATTCAGACAGTGGCAGAAGGTGGTAGACACAAAACTACCATTTGTACCCGAATCAAATAATACATGTGCATACACATCGTTGATAGGGAACATACCGGATACGACATCGGGCGTTTCCTTGGCCTCCTTCAAGGTCATGTTGTAAACTCGGCCGCGTCCCTTAGGTAGCTCCTTCCTATTCTCCGATCTCCTTCCAAATCCGTTATTCGCTGTCTTCTCGTGGGGTGTTACACTATTCCGACGCTTTGGGCAGTCAGGTCGTATATGTCCCGTAGCCCCACATTCGTAACAAGTTTTTCCTTCTGGGCACTCTCGTGCGGTGTGCCCAGGCTTGTCACATTTGTAGCACATCAGGCTCCCCGCTCTTCACTCTCCCCTATGTCTCTTGTTGCATTTGTTACATGAAGGGATAGTGAATTCTCCACTTCGTGTTTTTGCCAGAGTTGGAGTCCATTTGGATTTCTTGTTTAACTTGCTCAATCCTTCCCACCTTCTCTTTGCCTCTCTTCTATCACCAGTCTCTCTAGCGTTGTTCTCCTTTGCCATCTTTGTCATCTCCACTGCTTGTACGAAGGTGTTCGGTTTAGTCATATCCACGTAACGTTTGATTTCGATTCTTAGGCCGTCCTTGAAACGACCTATCTTTCTCTCCTCGGTAGCCACCTGGTAACTGGCGAACCTCGCTTTTTCAAGATACTCGTTAACATATTCTTGAACTGACAACGATCCTTGCTTTAATCTCAGGAATTTGGATTCTAGCTTGTTCACCTCCGTTTGCGAGCAGTACCTATCCATCATCGTCTTTTTCATTTGTTCCCAAGTCATGGCAGCAATATCCTCATCACCTCTGATTGCACACTTAGACTCCTACCAATGCAATGCATAGTCCACAAAGGTTGTAGCAACATAAGTCACCTTTTGATCTTCCGCGCATCTACAAATTTTGAAGCAGCTCTGCGTCTTGGCTACCCAGTTCATCAGGCCAACTGGGCCCTCTATTCCTTTAAATTCCTTCGGCCCGGTGCCTTTGAATGTTTTAAAACTGCATCCTCTCTCCTTCACAGTCAACTCGGTTCTCTCGATGATGAGCGACTCCACCTTCTCTTTATCAGACACTTCCACCCTTTCAGGGACTTGAGTGTTCTCGTGTCGAACGCTTCCTTCCTCCCCACCTTCATTATCCTTAAGTCTGTCACCCAACATTTCTTTAAGCATATTTGGCAACGTATTCTGGAGGACTTGTGCCATTTGTTCA
>NW_020200736.1:91403-91887 GCF_001531365.2 Cynara cardunculus var. scolymus
GCCTTGTGTTCTCGCCCCTCAAGTTCTCTATAGTCTCCATCATGTCCTCACGTGTAGGGGTGCGGGGCGTGTAGTCTTCCGAAGGTTCGGGCGTGATCCCTTGCCTGATGGGCTCGCATGATGACGTTTCACCAGTGTGGGAAGGACTATCGCTTCCGGATCGGGTACCGGGAACCTGTCCGGCGCTGGGGTGGTGACTGTCAATCGACCCTCTATTCGGTCCTAGTCCGTAAGGCATCCTACGAGTTCCGTATCCACGTCCGCGCCCGCGTCTGATAGGCCTGGTGTGAATGGTGCGAACCATGTCTCCTACAAATAAAAAGGAATACTAAGTCGAGTAGTGATGTAAGATCAAACTTAATCGCATGCTAAGCAATGCCAATACACAATAAACATGTGCTTCTAATAATCCTTTCAGTTTAAGCTTAGGCTAAGTAAATCTTAACCTATTTACCTTAAACTAAAGCTCTAACAATCTTCTCAG
>NW_020200736.1:92062-96492 GCF_001531365.2 Cynara cardunculus var. scolymus
TTTAAGCTTAAGCTAAGCAAGTTTTAGCCTAATTACCTTAAACTAAAGCTTTGATACCAACTTGTAACACCCTCATTTTTTTTAGAATGTCACGTAACCTGAATCCATTCCTGAATACATAGTCCAAAAGACGGCTAAAATATCACCGTTCTAATCGTTTACAGTGGAAGTCTTTGAATCCCAAAATTAACTTAAGCTCTAACCCGCTTCATACCAGGTTAAGTTACAATAGATTAGTACAATGCTGCTAGGCAAAAACTAAAGATAAGATAACAATCTAGTAACTCTCTACGCGAGTCCCTTGCCCTTATCCGACTTCGAACTTCCTGGCCCTGAGATGYATACTATAGTCAGCTTGTAAAGCTCAGTGAGTTCATGGTTTGCRTGAGTAAAGATCATTTCACACCATACATAACAACTTGTAAACTTTGTGCCAAATAGTATGCATTTTCTGAAAAACATGCAATACCGAAGGAAATATATATCTGTAAGATACTGAACATACGAGATCTCGTATAACGTTTAACCGGGTATGGGTCATTTAGTCACAAACACACCCTGGGTTAGATATTTCAATCTTAACTGGTCACCCACTTGTCCGGGTAATGTTTTATACTAGTCGTGACTTACTGGTCAAATGCCCACCCTTAAATCATCAAACTTTTAGTATGGATTAGCATGCTAGAGTTATTTGAAAACTGATTAAACACGTAGCACGTAACCATTCATAAAATAGCATGCATGTAAAATATATCATAACATGCACGTAAACTGAAACATCATGCATACGTACACATCATCAGAAATTCATATTATGTAAAAATAATTTGTACTTAGGTATGCATCTCAGTGAAATCTCATGAAGACTCACCTGATAACGTAGATTGCTTATCTGACGCTGCTGACTGGTAACCTACAATTTATAATAGCAAATAGCATATAAATGATTAATTTCTCCCAAAGGCTACATAAAAGTCAACTTACGGTCAACTATGTTGGCTAGGGTCAACCTTGGTCAACTATGCTTAAATGCTCCTCACATCAATCAAAATTATAGAAACGTGAGTTCCAACATAAGGTGTATTGTCTRGYTATATAYYTTAAAATGACTAAGTCTGGAAGAAGGCCAGAGCCTCTGGTGGTATTGATAGAGCCTCTGGGCTCTTAAGTCCTTCAGGACCAGAGCCCCTCTGGTTGTATACCACACTTAGAAAATATTTAGTAACCCGTCCGTCGATCCTCTAGTTCTAAATCACACTTAGAAAATATTTGCCATTCAGGACCAGAGCCCTTCTGGTCTCTCTTCCAGAGCTTCTGGTCTTCATGACCAGAGCCTCTGGTTCTTAGCCATACTTAGAAAATATTTCAATGCAGGACCAGAGCCCCTCTGGTCTCTCTTCCAGAGCTTCTGGTCTTTCACGACCAGAGCCTCTGGTTCCAACCATACTTGGAAAATAATTCACAGGCCAGAGCCCCTCTGGTCTCTCTTCCAGAGCTTCTGGTCGACCAGAGCCTCTGGTTCCTAATCTTATAAGAAATATTCCATCAAGGGCCAGAGCCCCTCTGTGGTTTCTTCCAGAGCTTCTATCTAGCACAACTTGATACAGAGCTCTCATGTAGAGCTTCTGGCTACTATAACTTGATACAAAGCTCCCATGTAGAGCTTCTGTACCATATAACTTGATACAGAGCTCTCATGCAGAGCTTCTGTATAACCTTCTTTAAAGTGGTTTCTAAACAGAACGCGATACAGCATATTCACCAAATGAAATCTAAACTTTAAATCGAATCCTAAAACACAAAGTTTAGAACATGAGCCTTCTAGAGTTCTATACAGGGCCAAAGACACAGCCAAACGTTGTAACAACATAAAATTTTGGTTGAGTATTTACCTCTAAATGGCGGGAAAGCAAGGGGGTTCTTGCCTGGTCTTGAACTCCGGTTTCTCTCTCTCAAGCTCAACGATTTCTTTCTTCTTTTCAAATGAATAGCGACCCTAACTAGTGCCCATAATTTATACTCAAATGATTTGGCCTATTAGTTGACCAAATCGGCCGAATCCCTAGTTTTAGGCTGTGAACGGCTTCTCCACAGCCTGCAATCGGCAGGTCACAATTTCCCTTTTTGAACCAGGCACCGCCTGCTCTTTTTCTGCCTCTCTCGATCGTTGATAGCAGCCCACCCTGTTGCAGGTCTGTTGCCTATTTACAAAACAGGTCCTTCTGGTTTGGACCTGCGTACACACAACCCAGTCCCTTAACTTCAGCGAATTGACAACTTTCACCCATGTCTTGACTTCTTCCTTCACTTTTGGTCCGACTTTTAGACTTATTTCAACCTTCTATTTTTATTTAATATATATATATATATATTCTTAAAATAAAATACTAATAAAGATAAATTATTTATTCCACAAATTTTTGGGTTTTACAAGTATCATTGTCGTTGTAGGATTACAATACATGTTTCAACGATCACTAAACAGACTCAGTGATGCTTGTCGGAATTGAAAAGACAGAACATAATACTTTGAAAGGTAAAAGGGATTATCATCAAATCAATGAGAGATATGATCAACAATCTCCCGCTATTTGATGTTGACAAAGAAACATAAAGAAAATTTCCTTAAGGTTTAGTAGTAAGGAAAAGTTACACATAAAATACATATCCCTTTTAACTATTTTGGGATCTTTTTCAGTGATACAATTTTTGCGATATAAGTTTTCTTAAGTTACAAGTTTAAGAAAAAGTATAAGAAGAGAAACTGAAACTGAAAGTATGTTCACTGACAGAAGATTGTCAGTGACTGTAAGAGCATACTGGAACTCATATACATGTGTTCGTATTACTCTTTTCAAGGATCTTTTTCAGTGATGCTGATGAATACTTATATTAACCAAAAGGAAAATTATAAGTGTTACAATCAGTATATTCTAGACTTATTACATATAAGTTGTACACTGAAAGAAAAGACATAGAAAAATAAGATTTACAATGAAAGATAAGATTTACATGACAAAAAATTCTAACTAATCTAAGTCACTGAAGTCGATGTAACCAGGTACTTCTTCTCCGGGCATCTTTTGACGTAGAAATTCTTTTATAATCTTGCGGTCTATCATCTTACCATAAAGGTCATTGTCCAACCAATATCTTAGATAATCAAGATGTTCTATAGGATATAGACCTAGCTCAGACACTCTCTAAAAGTTGTGTTCGCCTTCATAGTTAAGGAATATAAATCCAAACTCAGGCTTTAGATGCACAATGTTGGTTACGTAAGGACCCCTTGCTGGCAAAGAGAGGTTTAGCATAGAGATGTCTGGTTTCTTTGAATCCTTCAGGACTTCCTCCAGGGAGAACTTTATTTCATGTTCGTTCCTCAGGTTGGTCCATCGTTAGGATCTGAAGGTTTTCTTCTTCCACCTTTCTTCAACATCGACTTTGTAGGTACAACAACGAATTTATCATTCATGAATATATGTCTTGTTGAGAACTAAATTCACATGTATTCATTATTGGTAAGTACTGGATTGACCCAAACTCTCGATGTCACTTCATGGATCGATGTCAATGGTAAATCTTGAAAATGAATGTGCCTATATATCCTTAGACCTGAGATATATGTTGGCATTAGAATGATTGGATCATTATATTTTGTGATAGTTATACGTTGTTCTGAGTAATGCAGTTAAAAAAACTATTATTGGACATAGTGTCAATCTTGTGATAATGGCATATAGTCAAGATGGGATTTGTTCTTCTACTAGCTAAGAGTATGATATCACTAGGCCCTTTGATGAACAAAATAGATCTGAGTTTATGGACATACCCAAACGACATTAACAGTTGGTTAATCTAATTTGATGATCGTATTCAAGTTCTAGATCAAGAAACCTATCATTGAACTAATATGATGATGATTAGATACATGGCCCAAGTTCAAATTGATATCAGTAACAAACTGAAATAAGATAAAATATCATTGTCTAAATGAAAGTATGTTTTGTAAAAACTAGCATTCATATGTAGTTAGGGTTGTGGTGTGTTGGTAGATGCTTACCACAATCTATATAGTAATTGGCCTTGTACCATGCGCGAGTGGGAGTCTGATAGATTTATATTTAATGAACAATACTTTTCGGTATTAACTATATTATTAATTACATATTAACCTATGGGCTTACACACTAAGACCAATTAAGACCTCAATTAAATTTTATATATCTATACCATATTATAAAACATTTAACAAAAACTCTTAAAACCCATTTTTTATGCACAAAATACTGTTTATTGATGCATATTACTTAAAATTCAAGATTACAAGTAAATTATGCATAAGTACAACTTATTAAAACTCCATGTTTGATTTCGTGTAACTAACTACAGATAAATATAATCAAATACAAGATAAATATCTCATTTTT
>NW_020200736.1:96627-100737 GCF_001531365.2 Cynara cardunculus var. scolymus
GTAATCTTGAATTTCAAGTAATATGCATCAATAAACAGTAATTCGTGCATAAAAATAGTTTTTAATAGTTTTTGTCAAATGTTTTATAATATAGTATAGATATTGATATAGATAAAGAACTCTTAAAAATCATTTTTTATATACGAAGTACTGTTTATTAATGCACATTACTTAAAATTCAAGATTACAAGTAAAGTATACGTAAATACAACTTATTAAAGTTTTATGTTTGAATTCCTGTAACTAACTGCAGATAAACATAATCAAATAAAAGATAAACATTTCATTTTAAATCTAAAATATAACAAGGATAATTATTGAGTTCTAACAAAATACTTAATTATTATTTTTATAAAATATATTTAACAATCAAAAATAAATTACTTTGTTATTAACCTTAAATTAAATTATAATAAAAAGAAATTTCACAAAAGAACGAAAACTTTTAAAAATAGTTAATTTGATACTCAATTCAATATATTTTTTTTTCAAACTTTTATGATAATCTTAAAATGTATATTTTATTCAAAAAATAAAAACATTATCGTTTTCTCAAAACCATATAAAACCGTATTATAACATCGATGGAGACAAATAATAAAACAAAACATAAAAATCAAGATGTATCTCATTGTATTACGCGATTACCCTTTTAGTATGTATATATATATATATATATATATATATATGCATGTCTATATGTGATATATATTATTCAATCAAAACAAGTAAAAATTTATTTCAGAATTATTTGGCAAAGTGATTATAAACAATGTCTAAGAAATAAAATGGAGAAACTAATTAGATCCATATGATTGATTAATTAATTAAAGGGTTTTGTTATTTAAACTAAGAGAGTTTAAATAAAAGTCATGGGCTTAATATTTAATTTAATTAAAAAGGCTTTAAGGCCTAAAAAAAAGCACTTAAGATCCAATATGAAAAGAAAGGATTAGGAGAATTAGGGTAAACATTTTAATCTCTCTCTTCTTCCAAGAAATCGCCAAAATCATCTCCCCTTCTTGCTCTTGGATCAATTTTTGTTTGTTCAAGGAACAATTTTTTTTATTGAAGAACATACTAGCATTTGATTGGTGTTGCTTGTGTGGATACCCGTAGAAGTCTTATAACTTGACCACTCGATTCTACATCAACTCTTCATTGATTTAAGAGGCAAATATTGAATATCGATGTTTTAGGTTTTCTTTTTGGATAATGTCTCTTGGAAATCAATTACATATGTTTTTTTTCCATTGCACATTATTTTATGTCATTTCTTTAATATCAGTTTAAACACACACGAGATTTCCAACAGTGTTGTAGCAAACTCCACGAGAGATAGGTGTGAGCCCAATTCCCGCCAAAATCTATGATGCATGATCTAAGCATAACCTCGAGTGTTTAATGGTCCTCTCACTTTGAATATTGGTTTGAGGATTATAAGTTGTACTCAAGTTCACCCTCGTATCTGACTAGTTTTGCAATCCGTCCCAGAAATTGGAAGTGAAACGTTCTCGATCGACACAATCGATAGTGGTACCCCATTCCTCATGACGACTTCGTTGATATACAACTTGGCGAGCTTATCTATTGGCAAGGTTTCTGGCATTCCATGAAATGAACACTTTTCGTCAAATGGTCAACCACCACCCAAATTGTATCCTAACCTCTTAGGGTTTTTGGCATTTTGCTCGCGAAATCCATGGTAATGTGTTCCCAAGTCCATTCTAGGATTTCTAACAATGGAAGACACTCGTATGATCGTTGGTGTTCTGCTTCACTTGCAAGCATGTCATGCACCTTCCACGTAATTGGCCACGTCTAGCTTCATGCAGGCCACCAATAATTCAACTTCAAGTCTCTATACATCTTGGAGCTACCTGGATGAATAGAATATTTTACTTGTGTGCGTCTTCTAGTAACAACTCTCGGTTTCCCCCAATCTTAGGCACCCAAATACATCCTCAAAATAACTTCAAACCTCTACCTGTTCGGTTAAAAGTAAGTGTTGCTTCACCATTACTTTAATCTAGAAGTTTTCTTCCAAAATTGCTTCTTTTTTGGACACTTTGATTTGCTCTATTAGACTTGACACGATTCTCGTAAGTGTAACTCGAATACTGCTTGCATACTCTTTCTGACTTAATACGTCTACCACCCCAATTGCTTTACCCAGGTGGCAGAGAAATTCACAATCATAGTCTTTGAGCAATTTTAACCACTGACGATGCCTCATATTCAACTCTTTTTGATCAAAGACGTATGTCAAACTCTTGTGATAGGTAAAAGGTGTGCACTTAGTACCATAAAGATAGTGTCACCATAATTTCAAAGCAAACACTACCGCTGCCAATTCCAAGTCACGAGTAGAATAATACTTCTCATGATTCTTGAGTTGTCTTGACGTGTATATAATTACCTTGTCATGTCGCAACAAGACATATCCAAACCCATTTTGGAATGCTCACTATACACCACAAAGTCTTCAAACCCTTCTAGCAACGAAAGAAGTGGAGCTTCACATAACTTAATTGAAGAATCCAGAAAGACTTTTCTTAAGCCTTGGTCCAAACAAACTTTACGTCCTCCCGAGTCAAGGCCGTCAACGAGGAAGCAATCTTGGAGAAGTCTTGGATAAATCTCCTATAGTAGGACTACAAACCCAATAAATTTCATATTTTGGACGGACTCTTGGGTGGTTCCCAATTCATCACCACCTCGATCTTGGATCGGTTAACCTTCACCCCCACCTTAGGTGACAACGTGATCCAAGAATCGGACTTCTCCCAACCAAAAATCGCACTTGGAGAATCTTGCATACAAATTCTTCATCCTTAGTACTTCTAGGACTTCTTGGAGGTGTTGCTTATGATTTAACTCACTCTTGGAATAAACAAGTATGTCATTGATAAACACGATTACCGAGTTGTCAAGGAAGGTTTTACACACTCAGTTAATCAAGTCTGTGAACACTATCAACACGTTTGTCGAATAGAATGACATCACTAGGAATTTATAATGGACATAATGCATCCTAAAATTCGTCTTCATGACATCATTATCTTTTACCTTCACTTGATGGTACCCGAACAGAGGTCAATTTTTGAGAAGCAATCTGCTCCTTAAAGTTGATTGAATAGATCATCAATCCTAGGAAGTCAATATTTGTTCTTCATGGTTGCTTTATTTACTCCTCAATAGTTGATGCACATCCTCATAATGTCATCCTTCTTCTTCACAAGTAACACTCGGTCTCATGAACCCCTTCTCAAGAAGATCTTGTAGTTGTGACATCATCTCTTGCATTTCCAACTGCTAAGGGAATCTAGGAATTGGAGCGACTCTAAGAACAAGATCAATACGGAATTCCACTTTCTGGTTAGGTGGCAAACCAAACAAGTCACAGACATTGCAAAAGATTCTAACTTCTTCAAGTTTCTTCTTTTCCAACTTGGCATCCAACACAACCAAGTATGAGGAACACCCTTTAACTAGACACTTGTGTGTTTTCGCTATTGAGATAACCACCACATCCCTTCTTCTTAAATCCCTATAGACTAGAACCGTGTCGCACCAACAACGAAAATCAGATTAACTTCTTGGAACATAGGATTTCAACTTGGTTCTCTACCAACCAATCCATTTTGATCACAAAAATCATAAAATAACCATCGACAAGAGATTTATAGGAAACATCTTTCCTTCGACTTATAAGACACAACCCTTGAGAACTTGCCGAATGAGAACTTGTTGATCCTCTCTTTCAGTGATTTGATGATAATCCCTTTTCACCTATACGTTGTATTTATGTTTATGTATTTTCAGTTCCAGCGATCTTCACTGAGTCTGTTCAGTGATCGCTGAAGAACTTGCTTTGTAAATCTTCAGAGACAACAATACTTCAAGAAGACAACATTCACACCAAAGAACCTTCAGCAAACATCGAAGACTGAAACTGAAGATTAGAGACCGGCGAGTAYGTGATCTGAAGYRGWAYTMAGTGAYTACAAGCCTGTCTACATATGTGTGAAGACTGCTCAAGCTTCAGCGAATGATGATGAGACCTTCAGGTCATTCCAGCATTCAGCGATCAAAGGAAGCTTGCTTAGC
>NW_020200736.1:101707-103687 GCF_001531365.2 Cynara cardunculus var. scolymus
ATAATAGCTATGTTTCTTCCTAATGAGATCTATCACTCAGTGATGAAACTCAAAACTTCTAAATCCGTATGGGATACACTATGTGTCCAATATGAAGGAACCACTCAGRATCAGGAGACTAGAAAGATCAATCTAGTAAGACAGTATGAAAGCTTTCTCTGTGAAAAGTCTGTGACGCTGTCTGAAGTACATCAAAGATTTTAGTGCCTTCTTATTGATCTTAGGGCTGTTGGCAGGGAATATTCTAATTCTGAAACTTTGACTAAGTTTCTAGAATGTCTTCCTGAGTCTTGGGATACCTTTTCCATGTGTCTCAAGATGTCAAATGACATGTCCACTCTTTCTATTTCTACCTTATACGGGATTCTGCTTAACCATGAGCAATCTCGTCAACTGAAAAGGAATATTGTAAGAGAATCCAGGGAAATGAAAAGCTCTCCTTTAGCTTTGATCTCTGAAGCTTCTTCAGTTGAAATGTCTTCTACCCCTTTTGTTTCTTCTCTACCTCTCGTGGTCATCATGGAGATAGATTCTTTTGAGGACATTACAGAATCCGATTTAACAGATTTTGATGAGTCCCTGGCCCTCCTAACTAAGTCATTTAGGAGGTTTGCCAGTAAGAGCAACTTCCGCAGGTCTCCTCACCTATCCCTCAGGGAGAAGCCGAAGTCTGAAAGAATATACAAGGCTTCAGCTGTCTGCTACAACTGTCACCAGCCCGGACATTTTGCAGGTGAATGCAGATCAAAGAAGACTACAACGCCATCTTCTAAAGCTCCTTCCTCTTTCAGGACCAAAGATGAAAAATACTTAAAACTGAAGGAGAAATACAAGAAGATGAAGAACAACCAGCGAAAGGCTAAAGGCCTTATTGCTGAAAAGCATGACTGGGTTGAATCATCTGATGAATCATCTTCAGACGAAGAGGATAAGGCCTATGTCTGCTTGATGGCCATTGATGCTGATGAAGAATCTTCTGAAGCGTCTACCTCCTCTAAGCCATTTTCTTCTTCTACTCAAGTATGGTTCCTGAATTATCCTTCTTCTTCTTTTAGTCTTTCTGCACTAGATACACTGACGGTTGACCTTTACAATGCCCTCAATGGCAAATCAAAAGCTGAGATGCTTAACGTTGATCTTCAAGACCAATTGAAGATTTTCCATTCTAAGATCAAAGAACTGACCTCTGTTGAGGAAAATCTTAAAGATCAGGTTATTATAAACCAAGCCATCACTGTTGAACGTGAGAAAGATGTCGCTGAGCATGAGCGAGCTATCACTAAACTCAAAGCTGAGAAAGCTACTATTGAAGGGTGGTGCAAAGCTTCCATCAAGGCCTCTGAGATCATTAACGCTCAGATCCCCGCCAAGATAACGACTGGTCTAGAATTTTCCTATGATCAGGAAGAATGTGTTGTAGACAGGTCCATGCTCAAGTTTGGTACCTTCGTCTCTTCTATTCCCAACACTTCTTCCTCTCAGTCCTCTTCTTTTACTGAGAGTCATCTTGAAGGAACTCCTTTGAGTTCTGGGTGCAAAGACAAAGGTAAATCCATTGTCATAACATCCCTTCCTAAGAAGTCAAACAAGTCTAATAGATCTAGGTCTATTCCTTCAGCTTGTAAAGCTTCTTCTTCTTCAGGGACTAAGAAATCTGAATCGCATCAGAAATCTAAGTCACAGCTCAAGGTGAACTTTTCACCTAAGGAATCCAATWCCTCAAAGGTTCCTCCTAGAACTAATGAGAAGAGAATTCTTGGAGCTGGTCCCGTTTCTTGTCTGATACTTCCTGGCCCTAAAGCAACTCTTAGCTCTAGGAAGTGTAAACAATGTGGTGAGAGAACACATATTGCAGTAAGTGTCCTTCTGCCGCTAAAGCTGGTTCACCAGCTTTGTGCAAGAAAGTAACCAAGGCTGAGAAATCAAGTAAGGTGAAATTATCCACAAAGACTGCTCCTACAGTCATGGTGAAGAAAACCG
>NW_020200736.1:105923-108026 GCF_001531365.2 Cynara cardunculus var. scolymus
CAACCCTATTCTTCACTCCAAGACCAAACATATTGAGATCTGATATCATTTTATCAGAGATCATGTTATGAATGGTGATATTGAACTTCACTTCGTTCCAACTGAGTATCAACTCGCTGACCTTTTCACTAAGCCTCTTGATGAGACAAGATTTAATATCTTGATCAGCGACTTAGGTATGTTGAACACTGAAGATTAACCTTCAATCATTAAACATCACTCAGTAAGTGAAATGATTTAGTGCTCTATCTCTAACACTGAACTCTTGAGTAAATATATCTATTTCTAAGGTATGATTACTCCTGTTTTCTCAACTTAAAACTTTCATTGAAGCTTTCTCTTTTTTTTTTCAGTGATAAAATGTTTTAAAAGGTGGTCTCAGTGATTCTCAACACTCACCACATCTTAAAGTATATCTTTATACTTATCTTAGAAATCTAAACGCTCACTGAAACTTTTCTTCAGTGACCAAAAAGTTTTTTTAAATGCCAGTTTTAGTGACTCTCTTCACTAAAACCTGATGTCTTAAAACCATCACTGAATACTTTCTCTTTTTCAGTGATAAAATGCTTTAAATAGAGTTTTCAGTACTCCTTTTTTTTAACTGAATGACTCTTCATATTCTTAAAAACGTTTTTTGTTTTTAAAAGAAAATAGTTAATGTATCGTCTTTATAACGACATTCTCTGTTTCCTATGAGCGACGCTTTGAGACGTACAAAATGATCTGTCATTACGCTACCTCATTAAATGCCATCCAATCGTGGATGAGAACGTGGCATATTTCTCATTATGACCACTTTCCCGAACCGTCGTCTTTTTCTCTCTCTCATATTTCTTCTCTCTCCTCCTACCTATAAATATGATAATTCTTCTTCACTTTTCTCTTTACGCTTTCAAAATTCTTAGACGAACTTCTGCTAAGATTTCTCCAAAGCAAGAACTCTCTCAATCTTCAAACCTTTCGACCTTTCTTCTTGAACTTTAAAGGTCAGAATCTTCTTTTTCTTCTTACCATTATAAGAAATGTGTTTAATATGATTAAGAAATTTGTTCTCTTAATGTATTGAACTGTAAAGGGTTTTAATCATCTCTTTCTTGATTATTAATCATGTTTCTTTATACAMATTCTACTTGAAAAACCCTAATCGTTTAAGGATTTTTCAAATGAAGTTTTTCCTTGTTTAAAAACTTTTTCTATACTCTTTAACCATAAACTCTTGGCTTATTTCTAACAAATCTGTTTCTTCATGTTTATTTTACTTCTTTAACAATAAACAGATGGCTGCCAAGAAAGTCAACTTCTCCATTGACGAGATCTCTATCAAGGCCAACAACCACATTGCCTTGTTAGAGATACCCTCCACAAGAGCACATTACCAAGAGGCGGCTGACTTCCTCAAACAGTCGTCCTTAGGCTATGCTTTCAACCGTGAGCCCCTCATGGTAAGGAACTCTTTCAGTAGTTCTGGTACACTGCTGAGGTTGTCGAAGTCCAAGCCGATGCTGGACGCAGAATGGAGCAAATCCATTTCACTTTCAACCGCATGGATGTGAATTTTGGGGTTTCTACACTCCGCTCAGCTCTCCGTCTTCCTAAGGGTCCCTTCGACAACGAACCCTCCTCTACCGAGATCATCAATTTTCTCGACGCCATTGGCTATCAGTGGCCAATGAAGAAGGACTCCAACGCCCCTCTCAAGTCCTTGACGAAGATTGAGAAAAACAGAATGTCAACTGTCTGGCAATACCTTTTTTTTTTATTTCATCCAGTGCATGGGTGGAAAAACTGGAGGTCAGGACCAGGCCTCTAGGATCGCCTTGATCATAGGCGTATCTGCAATTCAACGTCGCATTATAAATTATGTTGCGGTCATTTTCGATGACCTGGTCCTTAAGCTGAACAAGCGCTAGCGAGAAAAGGTGGTGCCTTACACCAGGTTTCTTTCGATGGTATTGACAAAGATCTTCAAAAGTCTTTACCCTAAAGAAGGAAACCTTCTAGCTTTCAGGCTTGGATCTAGGATTCTGGATCATAAGCTGAGGGACAGTGATGTGGCACTTTCTTCCATTGTGTCCATCACTACCTCTTCTTCTCAGGTGG
>NW_020200736.1:108426-122207 GCF_001531365.2 Cynara cardunculus var. scolymus
GACTGTCCTTCCTGATACTGAGACACGCACCACTGGACCTGAGGCTGCTCCTCTTGATGCTCCTTAGCATACAGATGTCCATCCTCTCGAGGACATCTTTGTTCATGGCTGTGACAATCCTTTAGATGTCACTGAAGGCCCCTCAGGTATTCCATCTTCCTACCCTTTCTTTTTTTCTAACCTTGAGCCTTCAGCTCACACTTCTTCTTTTGCAGGTCCTTCTTCGATGCATCAGCCTGATGCTCAGGAAGCGGCAGAGGAAGAAAGAGAGAAAGATGATGGAGGAGATGAAGAAATTGATGATGACTATGATATGTCATATGATATCAAGCTTCTCCTTCCTGCCGTTGATACCATCCTCTCCAGGATCAACGAAGTTCACCAAGAGATGCCCCGTCAAGGCGATTTTGATGCGAACTTCCTTGCCCTCCAGGCGGATGTTCAAGAAGTTCAGAGTCATCTCCTGACTCTCCAGGAAGCTGTTCAAGCCAACAACGACGCCATTGCTGTTCTTCACAACAGGGTTAACGATGCTCAGGTTATCATTTATCATCAGACTGGTCTTCTTCAACAAATCTTGGATGCTGTCCGTCAACCAGCTCCAGTGATTGCACCCTCTTTCTCTGCCAATAATCGCACTCAGCTCCATGAGACGCGTGAGGCAACGACAACTCTAGCCAATGCTTTGCAAAGGTTGGAGGATTCAATGGTTCTCCAGCGTCAGCGCTTGGACGAACACTCTGGCAAAGTGTCCCATGTCTTAGCCAGAGAGGGGGAGATGAGGTCCAATGCTGGTGAATCATCTGATGCTGCTCCTACAGCTTCTCGGGCCATTGGTCCAGTATCAGCTTCAGTTGCAGTTGAGGCTGAGGCTCCTAGAGCTGAAGTAGTCGCTGCTCTTGTAATCCCTACCACGAAGCTGCTCTAGTTGAGGTTGTAGATGCCATCCCTAGGGATGATGCCCATACCATCGCTGCTGCTGGTGATGATGATGATGTTGATGAAGATGATGATGAAGACGATGATGAACCTGTCATTCCAGACACCAGAGATGATCTAAATGGTGACGACGACAATGATGAAGATGACTTTACCATCAAGTTCCAGAAGCCATCAACCGTCACCAAAGGTGTTACTCTGGGGGATTCCACATCCCAGAGGGAGCAAAGGCAAGGTGAATCGACTCCATCAGGGAACCAGGACCCCAAGTCGAAAGGCAAGACAGTCGCTGGAGAAGTTAACTTGAAGGTATTATTTGAAATCCGTCAACGACCCTTGTTTGAAGACTCTACCTCTCAGGTAGTGATTACTTTGAAATATCAATTTCATATTCCATGTAACACCCCAATCTCCACATTGCATATAACATAGAATTCTTTAAAAAGAAATTCATATTTCATTCCCACATAGGTCCAAAACAATAAGAGATTACATTGCAAACTTATAACTCAAAAATTTCAAATACAAGTTCTTGCAAATGTAATTCTTATGAGTTCCTATCCTCCCGCATGCATGTAAAAATAAAATCATAGTATGCCTTTCCCTTTATCACTATAGCTGGTATTTCCTGCACACACATAATTGAAAAACACAAATTGAGAGTTAGACAACAGTCTAGTGAGATCCCCTTTTTTCATGCAGTGCAGGGTGATAAACACCAAAACCTTTATCACAAAATGTGGCATAAAAACAGATTCTGCTTTGGTCCATCGGTCCTCTGGTAAAAAATCAACACTTAGAAAATTTGACGCCAAGAGGTCCAAAGCCCCCTCTGGTTCCTCTTCCAGAGATTCTGGACAATACATGCACGCTCAACCAGAGCTTCTGGAATTGCGCGTAAGACCATCCACAGCCCCTCCGGACTAGCGCTCAAGGCCATCCAGAGCCCCTCTGGACTATTATAWGAAAGTTCGCCAAGTATAAAAACATTTGAAAACTCTTTTAGATTTATGACCAGAGCTTCTGGTTCCTCAATCCAGAACCTCTGGTTCAAAACCAAAATATTTATAAAAGGGCTTTAAGTTTAACAAGAGCCTCTGGTTCCTCAATCCAGAGCTTCCAGTCTAAAATAAGACCAACCAGAGCTCTTATCTTCAGATACAAAACTTCTGTGTGAAAAACCTTTGAAATAAGAAAACATATTACAGAGCTCTTATCTTCAGATGCAGAACTTCTGTATGATGCAGAGCTCTTACCCATAGATATAGAGCTAATACAGAGCTCTTATCAACCGGATACAGAGCCTCTGTATGTGAAAGTTCAATTATGATACAGAGCCTCTGCATGAACCTTTTAAAATGCGATACAGAGCTCTTATCCACAGATACAGAGCCTCTGTATGTGGAAGCCTTATTTTAAAAGCAGAGCTCTGTATCTAGCGGATACAGAGCCTTTGCACAAAAACCCAATTTTAATACAGAGTTATGTTCTTAACAAATACAAAGCTTTTGTGCGATAGACCAATTTTGATACATAGCTCTGTATCTAACAGATACAGAGCTTCTGATTTTCACAACAGACTATGCAAAAACACTTGCATTGTTTTCAAACACTAACCAGACCTTTCTGGTTCTTTAAAATAAATACCAACCAAAGCCCTCTGGTTCCTTTACAGGTATACCTAGAGCCTTTGTGGTACCTCTGGTTCAATAGTATGATCAAAACAGTTTTATCCAAAATCCATGACCAAAGGCCATATTTTTCCTAATCCATAACATCAATACTATCATCTCTAATAAGAACAACATCTCTGAATCCTCAAATCACTAAGAAGTGAGAACTCCAATCTGTTGTAATCCTAAGAGACATAAGAGCAATAGTTATACCATGCACACACAACGACCATCCTTATTACATCCAGAATCCCCATCATAGGAACAGCTATCACAAACCACACATGACCAACCTTATTTCCCCTGAAAATTATATGAAGTATTTCATCCAACTAACAGGCTGCAATATTCCTGTTAGAGTGAACCTGTTCATAGTTTCATCAAAATCTGGTTCCCCCCCCCATAGGTTTATATTTCAAAACCTGATTGAACCATAAGAACACTCATGTTCTTTCCAAACATCAATTCTTGTTCCCCCCACAGGTTTATATTTCAAAATCCGATTGAACCATAAGAACACTCTTTTTCATAAATCATGGCTATTTAAACTCATTTAGATCCTCAAAACAGAACCATAGATCAGTCTGTTTTAAAAACACCATCTGCCTTCTGGTTACCCAGAAACAACAGCCAAAAACAGTAACATCTTAACAGCTGTTTGAAACCAATTTAACATCTTCCAAATTATGATCAAAACAGTTTATACCACAAACACATGAGGAGTTTAGTTTCAAAACCACTTACCTTTCCAAAACAGATTCTGCAGCAAACAACATCTCTTAATATGAAACAGGTTCTATTAAAAACAGCTTCTGTTATAAGGTCTTTGATCAATCAGCTTTTTGCACAAAAATTCCACACACTCTTCTTTCCACATAAATTCTTTGAGATGCAAATGGTAAGGGAGGATTCTTACCACATCTCTCTTTAAATAGCCACACACAAGTGGTTTTTAGAAAACAGGCGATGAAAATTTACTTCATAGACAAGCAAACACAAATACTTGGTCAAGAAGGCTTCTTAACAGCAACATCATACAAGCTGCTTACCAAGGTGCTTGTATGTTGCTTCCAATTATGTGGACAGAAATCATTCACACCACATACACATATAATCCATTTTATTTAGCATGCATAATCACATACTTCTAATTAATTCATGCTTATTAACACATAAACACATAATGTACCTTAACCCAATATGTCTGAAAGCCTGGTTATCATATTCCATCAACAACCTGCGGTCGACTGGAGCGGGTACCTGATCAACCCGTCTCTTGTGCTTTAACCGACCAGCAGATGTCTCAGCTGAAGGAGTCACTCGACCAGACTAGAGTAAAAATCMCTCTTCATACCTCTAGTGGTGGTGAGTTTGAATTCTTATCTGAAGCTGAAAGACTCGAGGCATTACGGGTTGAAGAAGAGCTAGAACTTCAAAGAAAACAGATTGAAGACAGCTTGAAGCTGGCTAAGTCACTAGCTGAAACAGTCATTCCCAAGAAAAAGTCCAAGAAAACAGTGAATGCTGTCCAAGCCCAGGCTAAACTTCTTTCGATTGTAGAAGCTGAACGCAAGAAGAAGCTGAAGCTGGTAGATAAGGACAAGCAATGGAGCGAAGCAAAACTGAAAAAGAGACTCAATCCCCGCCCAATTATCAGCATCAGCATCAACGGACGTTCTAAAGATGGTGGAACGCTGGTCTCAATGCTCATCACCAGGGACAATCTTGATGTCATTACCGAGTACCCTTCCTACCTTGGCCGCTATGGATACAACAAATGGATGGAGATCAGACAAGCCATTCAACAATCTAAGTCGAGACACAAGACACTTATCGAGGACACCATCAACGAGTTCATCAAAAGGATGTCCTGGTATGTCAAGGTCCCTGACCGGCCAACTCTGAAGAAAGGTGAGAAGAAGAAACAAAAACCCTATGATCCTAATGAAGGACCATTCCTAAGGAACGAACTTCAAACAAGGTTCTCCTTAGATGAAGTCCTGAAGGCTCATAAGAGTACAGACATTTCTATGCTGAATCTTGACTTGCCAGATAAGGGTCCATATACACCCAACTCTGTGCATTTTAAACCTGAGTTAGGAGTTATATTCCTTGACTATGAAGATGAAGTCAGATTTCAGAGAATGTCAGAGCTACATCTATGTCCAATGGATCATTTGATTTATCTTTTGCTCTGGATAGATGATAGCATGCCTGGAAAAGTCGTAGATCTGAAGATACAAAGGGAATTCCTACGTCGAAGAAAACTTGGTGAAAGTGTACATGGGTACATAGATCTAAGATCTCTAGATTAGTTTCTCTTTGTAACAACTTTCCACTTTTCCTTGTAACTTCTTGTACCATGTCTTCTTCAGTGATTGTACTTATATTTTGTAAGTTCTGAACATGTATTGTAATACTTGTAATATTTTCTATGATTAATAAAATGAGTATTCCATGTACTTCACTGAAAAAGATCCCTGAAAAAAGTAATAGGGACACAAGTCTATGAGTTCCAGTGTTACTTTTCGCATTCACTAACAATCTATAAGTCAGTAAATAAGCTTTCAGTTTCAGTTTCCGTACTTGTAATTTTCTTAGATATAACTTTTAAGAAAAATTCCCAAGCTGAGACTGATCAAACTGAAAAAGATCCCAAAATAGTAAAAAGGGACATGCACTTTGTATGAAACTTTCCTTACTATTAATTGATAAGATAACTTTCTTTATGTTATCATCAAATAGGGGGAGATTGTTGATCCTCTCTCTCAGTGATTTGATGATAATCCCTTTTCACCTATACGTTGTATATATGTTTCTGTATTTTCAGTTCCAGTGATCTTCAGTGAGTCTGTTCAGTGATCACTGAAGAACTTGTTTTGTAAATCTTCAGAGACATCAATACTTCAAGAAGACAACACTTACACCAAAGAACCTTCAACAAACATCAAAGACTGAAACTGAAGATTAGAGACCAGCGAGTACGTGATCTGAAGCGGTATTCAGTGATTACAAGCCTGTCTACATATATGTGAAGACTGCTCAAGCTTCAGCGAATGATGATGAGACCTTCAGGTCATTCCAGCATTCAGCGATCAAAGGAAGCTTGCTTAGCAYGATTGTTGTTGTCTTGTCCTTATGCATACAAAGGACAAAACCCATATCCTTACGAAAGTTAGTATGATAAGGAGCCGACTAGTCGACTCTTTGTCCACCAACTTTAGGTAAGGATGTCTGCTCATAAATAGTGCTTTTGTACTATTCACTGTAGCAAAGGACAAGCCTTCCTCTTAAGGCTTGACACACACTCTAAACCTATCATATTGCATTAAATGGACATTTAATGCACTGCGTATAAATAGAAGTGTTTCTTCTCTATATAGAGAGCGCGCATCTCTCTCTCTAACCTAATTCTTACTTCAAACATCTTCTAGTTTAAGTAAAGGATCTTTCTTTTAACAACTTCTTTTCTTGTAATTGCTAAAGCTTTGTGTGTAACCAAAGATTGTTTATATAGGTTTTTATTACCTTATCTATTCGCAAACAGTCTTGTAAAATCTGTATTGATCTTCTCTATCAATATATATTTTTAAATTTGAAAATACTGTGTTTGTATTCATCCCCCCCTTCTACAAACTGTTTCTCTTCTTGTAGACCCTTACGGGACCAATAGAACTTGACTCCCATTAGTTACATCTACAATTAAAGCATCCTCTAGATAATAATAGAAATTGGTAATGCTTGACAAAAAGAGCTCGATACAAAAGAACAAGTTGCACTAGAATCAAATAGTATACACGTAGATATGAAGTTAACAAGAAACGTACCAGACATTACATCTGTTGATACCTTCACCTCCTCAGCGGTCATCTGAAATGCTCTCCCTAATGCTCTCCAAGATTTCTCCTTATTCCCTTGATTACCTTCCAATTTTATCTTCAGGTAATCATTCCTGATGTGGCCCGACTCTCTACACTCAAAACACAAGGGCCCCTTAGCCGAGAAATATTGGATGATGTGGTCGAGATTCCCACATTTGAAAATTCCAGAGAATAGAGTTGCATGGGGCGAAATGCTTACTTCGGCACTTAGAGAACCAGCTAGCTTCCCACCTAAAATCGGCTCCACGGTTGATGCTGGATGGTCTTGGCCTCTTGAAAGGCCCAGAATTGCCTTCCCACTTTCTTTTCTCTCCTACCATTGAGCGTTCCACCTTGCTTTGAGAAATATCATCTTCTATGAGTTATGATTTTTCAAGCGTTTCTCAAAGAGTGGAAACTTTGGTGTTCTGGACCATTGACTTCATATCGGCAAGTAGACCCTTGAGTTAGGCCTTAGTCTTCTTCTTTTTAGTTGAGGCCAAATGCCCCACCATATCTAACTTCTCTAAAAAGAAACGAGAGTAGTCATTCACCGAAATGCTCCCTCTCTTGAGAGCTCAAAATTCATCCTTGATTGGATCAAATGCCCTTTCATTGAAATGTTATTTCTATCACCTTTTTGCAAACATTTTCTATGTCAACAATGGGATAATATCAACTTACAGAGTAGACTTAGTGACGTTCGCTATATAAGGGCCTGACCCTTAGCATTTAGGAGGCAAAATTCACCTTTATCCTTTGTCATGCTCGCTTCAATTGAATGCCTGCTTAATTTATTGAATCTAGTTCATACACAAAACTAGGTAGATGGTCCCTGAAAACTATGTTGACTTGCTACATAGAAAGGTCAAATTATGAGCAGCCTTTCCCTTCGCACTTTGCATAAAAAATGGTGCCAATAGCATTACCGACTACTCTGGAACCACCTATGGCATTCTCACTGACCGTCTCATGCCTCTGATTAATGACATATTTTTCCTCTAGCAGCTTCATAAACCTCTCATGCTGTTTTTCCATAGCCAAATTTACCATTTCCATGACATTGGCCATCATCACAGACTGAGGGTCTACTTCTTGAATAATTGGGTTTGAAGTTTACCAATGTCACCATTGGCATGATACCAATTCTACCGCCCAACAATGGTAGGATGGGAGGGAGTTGCTTATTATCGATTCCTTTTGGCTGTTCCGGAGCCATCACACATGCCTCTTGGACATCATCATTGTTTGACGGTCCACTCCACATATTAACCATCTTAGACTGCGATACAAGAGAACATGAATATGAGATTAAGCCTCTTAGATATCATTTAAACTAGAGCTCTGATACCAATTTGTAACACCCCTAAAAATAGGGGACAATATAAACTGCAGAAATAAGACGGATTAAAAGCTAGATAAAAAACAATCACTCAACAAAGGGGGAAATAATAAGAGAGTTTACATTAAAGAGTGGATGGTAGCTAACAACCCATTAGTATAAACCAATTCTAAATTTAGATTACACCCAATGTCGCTACAAGCTCCAAAAAAATACTATAAAAAATAACTCCATAAAAGTCCTCTAAAGGATGAAGACTTACAAATACCTCTACCGGCAAAAATCACTCCACTTAAGCATTAAAAGCCCCACTGCTATCTAGATATACATGTCATTTAAAAAAAGTGTTAGGCTTAAACGCCAATGAGTTCAAACTGTTATAGCATAAAGCTATAAAGAATTGAGACTGAAAACATAGCTTTACTCAAGTCATTTCATTCATTTAGATTGAGTCCACCTTGGAAGGGCATAAAACATCTTATGATGACGGGGGAGACATGATTTATTGTTGACTGGACGGAATACATAAGTAAGATACATTTCAATATTATAAAAGCATCACTTGTGGATTAACAATCATTAAGATCAACCACTCGATATAGTTTAATGAGTTAACAAGATCAACTAATCCAAGTCTTTTGCTTGTGGAGTGACGAAGTTTAACAACACTAGGGGGTTGTTTATTTAGCTCTTGATGGTCCCATTAAGAGGCCACATCAGAGGTTGATCTTGTTTGACAATTCTTTTTGAAGCTATGAATCATTCTTCTTTTCTCTGAATGGTTCTTTCTCTAGGTTCTCACTGTATCATTAAGATCCCCCTTTTTCCACCATTATCCTTCTTTCACTTTCAACACCATACGTAGACCAGATGCATACATATAAATAACTTCTATGGCCTTTTTCACTTTAAAACACCATGGATGCATACTGAAGGTTTGATCATAAATAATATTCACGAAACCATCAACATGACATGGGTTTAATTCATCATAGAGTGAAGTTAATGATGAGGGAGATGCTTAAGAAACAAATCGATGTCCAATTAAGTGTGTTTGGATTTGATTTATGACATACTGAAATAATTGGTGAGAGCAATGACGAAGAAGCTGTGAGCTATGTAGGATGATAGGATAATGAAGGATGAAAGAAAGAGAAAGAAAGGAAGAAGTGGGTTTGATCATAAAGAATATTCATGAAACCATCAACATGACATGGGTTAAATTCATCACAGACTGAAGTTATTAATGAGGTAGATGCTCAAGAAACCATCGATGTCCAATTAAGTGGGTTTGAATTTGATTTATGACATATTCAAATAATTGGTGAGAGCAATGACGAAGAAGTTGTGAGCTATGTTGGGTGATAGGATAATGAAGGAAGAAAGAAAGAAAAGAAAAGAAAGGAAAGGAAGGAAGAAGTGGGTTTTATTGCCGGTCATGATTATGACAAGAGAGGTAATAAAGAAGATAGGTACTTTTAAGGAAGATATGACAGGTTTGAGGAATAAATAGGTTTTTCTATTTAGGAAAGATAAACGGGGTTTCTATTTATTTATATGATTTTATAGATGTTTTGTTATTCAAGTTATATCATTTGTTTATTCCATATTTTTATTTAAATTATAATTTTTTATTACTTCAAAATTTTAATCGAACAACTTCATATTATCAGCAGAAAAATAAAGGTTAATTTTCTACGATTCAGACTATTTACTCAGAATATGTATTAAACTATCATTTTTTATTTTCCATTAAATCATATTGAACATCTTAATCATTCTGACCTCTTAATAATTATACACGAAACTATTCAACATTTAGCAAACAATTCTTAGGTCTCCAAAATCCGAGTGAAGCTCATTTAGTTAGAAATTACATTATATTGGTCGATGGCCGATAGCCGACTCCAAGAGTCTAGACCATATTGCCTATATAGACCCTGTACCTATTTCAAGTTACAAATAGGGAATATCATCTCATGCACATCGAATAAAAGCGACTTCTATGCTAATAAATCCATTACATTATAGTATAATGAATATAATCTCCTAGATATGTCAAAATACATCCAACATGTAAACAATCACGTGTAAATAGTCACCAAGTTAGTAAATCCCCATTCTACCAATAAGAAGAATGATATGACTATTGTAAATTTAGGTTCCCAAGACTCATCAAAATTTAGAAGTATTCATCTCTTCCGGTATATAAAGTTATTCCCCATACTTATTTTACCAAAAGATTATAGTCCCCAAAACCCCAAATTTGACCTAGCTGGTCCTAAGTCAACCAAATGTGAAATACTTGAACCGGAAGATTATCTATACTATTTTATAAATGAGATTTGATAAAAGTCTTAAAAACAAGTTTTTACGCATAAAGTACCACTTTTTTATGCATAAAGTCTTAAAAGTCTTAATTACAAGTCAAGAAGCAATATGTACAACTTCAGATTTAGTCTATCAATGCAGTTCTTATTATCCCTCTCCCCAATACCGCTTTCCCTCCTATTGTCTTTTCATTCCCCAAGGTCATTATTCCCAAACCATCTTGCCATAAGACGATTGAATCCCCAAGATTACGATTTCAGATTCAAATCATCTTCTCAGTATATAGAGTTAGGGTTCTCTTATCGTATCATTATTGCTTTAATCTCTGTCTTCTCCATCTTCTCCTACAGATTGCCTCCTCAAGATTTATCACCATATCAGGTATGATCTTCTCCCTCATGCTTTCTCTCTTACTTAGAATACTTGAAGCATAATGTAGAACTCGMTATTGCAATAACTTTAAACCCACAATCAAATAGGAACTTTCCTATTTCAGCTTTAATGGCTTTTTATCAAACCTTTAACCTCTTCATCATCAAAATCGGGAGGTCAAAGAGGGTTCTTTCATCAATCAGCTTTTTATTCTCCCCATTTTCATGTCTCAAGTGTGTCACAGATGTATTCGAGAGGCATATTGAGTATAAATCAAGAGACTTTGTATTCTCCCCAATTTCATGTCTCAAGTGTCACAGATCATCAATTTCAGAAGAACACACAGGTAATTTTTTTTGATTTCCAACCTTTTTATGTGCTAATCGATAGAATATATTTTTCTATCCAACTTTTCTATTTTATGTATTTCCAACTTTGTCTTATTAGGGTTTCCATTTACGTATTTTAGTTTTTTTATGATTGCTAGCTTGTGGTTCGATAATTTATTGGTTTTGATTTCATATGAACACCCAACTTTTCTGTTTTATGTTTGTTCGATAGAAGTCTGCTGATATTAGCATGAGGGAAGTTGTCAACAGTAAATTGAGCTAGTAGAATACACCAAATGAATTGGCATTAGATGGGAAACACAAATACTTGGCTTTCTCATACATATCAGAAACTCTAGCTCATCAACTTTGATCATGTATTGTTCCTCGGTGGGGCTGTGCGTTGGAATCACCCCTCAATACATTAGGTCGAAGATAAGTTGCTTGTTATTACCCAACCCAAATTCAGGTTCAACAACATAAACTAGATGACTGATCAAAGTTTTAAACCATTATATTTGTTTTTCTTATTGCAAACTAACCATGTTGTCTGTAAAAATACCAAAACAACACTATAGTTTGCTACAATTATGAATTTCGGGAGAATGGTTTTCGTTCATGGTGAACTAACAGGCATTGATGGCGTAAATCTAAGTGATGGTCGGGTGATGCTTGCTTATAACACGGTCTCTAGGGCCGTGCTAAAAGTTGCGATTTCAGCAGATGATGGAGATTTGTGGAAAGATGTTGCAACATTGGAGGAGACTGAAGGAATGGAATTCTCGTATCCAGCAGTTATCAAAGCAAGCGATGGACGTGTGCATATAACATATACGTATAACCAGACACAAATTAAGGTGGGATGTTTTAGGTTCCATAAATATAAATTTTCTTGATTATAAGTCTGGTGAATTTCGACTAATTTTTGATGTTTTCAGCATGTTGTTCTTCAACCCAAAATGGTGCAGTGATGTTCTACCATATAGATCTTAAAAGGGATATTAAGGTATTTTTCCATGGAACAGATTCTTTACAAAACGCAAGAAAAGAAAAAAATAATAAATCTTGATGCACGACAGTCGGTCCTTTGCTAATAGTACACCTCATCCTTTACAGACGCTACTGTTTGGTGGAATATATTATGTTCATTTGGTTTGGCATTTTGTATATTTATACATCATGATTCTTGGTTTTGGTATAAAACAGTTTAATGTTGATAACTTTGATGTATGTCAAGCAGGTGTGCTCATTCCTCTATAGAAAAGGAGGACATTCTAGGTTCATCTCAATTAGGACCTGCCAAACCAACCATCTCCCTCTGGTTGACTGGTTGGAGGACCGGTTCGAGGGTTAATGATAGTTAAGACCAACATAGGACTCGAGACCTAACCCTACCACCGGTTACTTGAACTGGATTCGTGATCAGTTTGGGTTAACTGAACTGGGCCTGGACCTTACTTGGTTATGGCCTAAACTGATCGGTCCAATTAACCTGTCGACCCAACCAGTTAAGCCATTCAAAATACAAACCGGTTCACAACCAGAACTATATATATATATATATATATATATACACACACACACATAGAGGGAGAGAAAGTCGGGTTCATACAAGAATGATACCTATTTAAAAAATAAGAGAATATCACATGTGATTTTTCACTAATATCACGTCCAAAATCACGTGTGATTTGCACGACCTTTCCACATGTGATTTTACACTAATATCACGTACAAAATCATCTTGATTAGGCTTTGTATGTTTCTTGTCCAAAACGAGACGACTTATTTTCTTTTGTTCTTGTATGCTGGAGGTGAGCTTATGGACTTTATAATTGTGCTACATGACTTTAAAGTTGTGAAAACATTTTGTAGTCTTATGCATATTTCTCTTGGAGCTGGTTGCAGTGTTGCAGCAGGACCTCTTGGGAGAGTTTTGGAAGCTGATCTTCGAGCTGGTGATAGAGGCTTTGGCATCTGCTACACTTATAGTTGTTGCAAAGGTATTTATCATAGCTGGTGATTTGTGCTTCTTCTCTCCAATCCTATTGTTTTGATTTATTATTTGGATATGGGATTGATTTTTTTGGCTTCAATTATTTTTGGATTTGTTGAATGTTGATTTATGCTTTTTCTATTCGCCCCTACCACATCATCATTTAAAAAAAAAACATAACCTTTTCGTTTTCTAGCATGTTTAAATAACGTTCAAGAGGACACTTGCTCCTTCTTGTGTTTTTGGGGAAATTTAGTACCTTAAATCTTTTCATGACATTCTTAGCTCGATCATGCAGGAAATTGATTTGTTGGTCTAAATCGTCAAACAACGCTACTGGATCATAAAGAAACTTCATAATCTTGAAGTTCAAAGTAAGGGTTAGGGATTTACACGAGGGGTTATGGGTCTATTGTTAGATGATTTATGAATTCCTCTCACTACACCAAATGTTGTCTTAGACAAGAAATGTAAATTGCCTATGTTGCTTAAGATACGCTAAGACAACAAATGCTACTATATGTTGCCTAAGTTTCCTCTAATGCAACATATGGTTCTATGTTTCCTAAGTGTGACCTTAGGCAACATATAAATAATTCTATGTTGCGTGCATATATCCTAGGCAACATACTAGCCTATGTTGCCTTAGTTCAATGTTGGACACTCATATTTTTTTTGAAATCCGTCAAAGTTTACTTAGTTAACATATATTCTTATACTATGTTGCATAGGGTAAAAACATAAATCCAACAAAGTTTACTTAAGCAACATATATTCCTATTTCTATGTTGCCTAAGGTAAAAATTAAAAATTCAACCCAATTTACTTAAGCAACATATATTCTTGTTTCTATGTTGCATAAGGTAAAAATTATAAAATTGAACCCAATTTACTTATAAACAAGTTGATGCTTCCAAGGTGACAACTGGCAATGTACGA